>NC_028644.1:58969852-58980723 GCF_001406875.1 Solanum pennellii | reverse complement strand
CCAAGTTCAGAGAGTCGATTTCAGTACCCAAATTTCAGAAGTCTAAGTCTTTTGGAACGAGACCCCCTCGACGTCCCGTCGTGCCCATGACGGTCCGTCGTGGGTTCCGTCGACTCACACAGTTTTTCCAGAAATAAAATCTGCTGCTCAAAACGACTAAACAGGTCATTACAGGAGTCCACATTTATTATGAAGTATGTTCATATGCAGAGGCAATTCAATAACATTGATAGTATGAAAAACTTTTTTTGAGTATTTTGAGATGAAAGTTCTTCTTCTTGAAGCTGATTATCATCTCCTCAACTACAATAAGGACTTATTCATTTAAAAAACACTCTCCTATATCTTTTGATTATTTTTTTCCAATCAATTATGCCTTCAAGTTGTGCCCCCTTTCAGAAAATGGACGATCCCATTCAACTTAACTAAAAGTACTAGACTTCCTACAAGATTATCATGAGAAGGATTTATGTTTGAAAGAAGGCCTTTGCAGTTCATCAGACCTGTATGTTCCAAAAGCTACTTTAGGGAGTTATGAAGAATTAAAAAAAAAGAAGAAGATAATGATTCTAAACTCTTCGACTAATTTAGCTAAAGCATCCGCAACATGATTACCCTTCCTAAAGCATTGTTAGACCTTAATGCTCAGTGTGCTTAAAATCTATCTAATTACCAGGACACTTAGCTCTTGCATCGCGACATCTCAAGTATGAATAAGGAATCACAATCTAAGGTAAAGCTTACAAGCCCTTGTGTTTGACACTACTTAAACTAGATGATGCTATTGATCTTTCTGAGGATAAAAAATGTCCTGTGACAGTATTACTAAAGTATACATTGCTGGAAGAAATTGTTATCAACACGACTTTCTCATTCTGTTAAAAAAAATACAACTACATTTATCTATTAAGGCTAAACATTCTATTCTTTCAAAAAATGGGGACTCTAAGACTTTGAAGAATGTTGCAGACTTCCTTCATTGACGGCCTACTAGATGGTGATGCTCCGGTACACATTAGTCCTAGTTTAAAAACATCTCTCATTTGTTCCACATTACTTGTTTCCATGATTTCTTCATCAAGGGCCTCAACAATGTAATTCCCATCTCTGTAACGCTGTTGAGCCCATTGTGCTAGATTCATTTGCTCCTCTCTAAGAATGGGTTGTCTCCCTGTTGTTAATTCTAATAGCACCACTCCGAAGCTATATATATCTGTCTTTATATTCACTCTGAATGTCGAGGCATACTCTGAGAGGATCAAACATTAAAAGTTTAATATTACAGTTGGATAAATTATTTTGAGAATTCTTGAGGTATGATAAATATTTGAACTGTAATATACCTGGTGCAATGTAACCAAATGTTCCAGCAATAGCAGAAGCTGTCTCAGGATTGTCATCTCTCCTCGATAGTATTTTTGCTAATCCAAAATCTGCTATTTTTGCATTGAATTCTGAGTCCAGAAGGATATTGCTGGACTTAATGTCTCTATGAATGATGGGTCGAGTACAGTCATGGTGCATATAGCTGAGTCCTTGAGCTGCACCAGTGGCTATATTTAGTCTCTTTCGCCAATCCAGGGCAGGGGTACTACTTTGACCTGGTGATGCTGCTCTTTTCTCTCCGTGAAGCCATTTGTCGAGGCTTTGTTTCTCAAAGTATTCATAGACTAGAAGCTTTCTGTCTAAACTTGAGATGCAACACATGAGCTTGACAATGTTGTTGTGTCGAATGCTACCAAGTGTTCTAACTTCTGCCAGGAACTCCTTTTGGGGTCTTCCACCTGATTTTTCTCCATGCCCTATGCTTTTAACAGCATAAGTATTGCCTGTTTGGTCGATCACAACTCGATAAACCTTCCCTGATCCTCCATTTCCTATTATGTTTTCGTCTTTCAAGCTACACAAAATGTCTTCTGCAGTCACCTTCAACTTCTGAAATGAAATGAGCTTCATGTCATCTTTAACATTCCGCTTCTTTGTTTTCCACCAATGCTTTCTGACCATGTAAAAGATCCATATTAACTGTATTGCTACCCCAAATCCTACAATAGGAATAATGATAATCAAGTGTTTTGGTCTAGAAGATTTTTGAACCTCATCACCAGAGGAACAGCTTGGTAGGCTAGGAACGGATAAGTTCTTGGATGCAGAACAAAGATTGGAATCGTCAAAGCAGTTCTCTTCGTAAATTAACTTCACAAATTCAGCAGAAATTCTTCCTGAGAATTTGTTGGAACAAAGTCTTAAAGTATTTCTAGGCCTGAGATGTTCTATACTTTGCGAGATATCTCCTGATAACTGATTATACGACAAATCCAGAGCATGCAGTCCAGGTAAATACCGAAAACCCTTTGGCATAGAACCAGTCAACTGGTTATGTGAAAGATCCATATCATACAAACTAAACATGTCCATTTCATCAGGTATCACACTGGACAAATAGTTGGAACTTAGTGACAGGTGACGCAAATGATGCAACTGAAACAACTTGTTAGTAATTGAACCACTTAAAGAATTATGTGACATGTCCAATTTCACAATATTTTTCAAGTTACCAATATCTTCTGGTATCGAACCGTTCAGGTAGTTCTCAGAGAGATTAATATTTTTCAGCTGGGATGATGCTATTTCTTTTGGCATCTCACCACACAACATATTACCATTAAGATACAAATTGAGTAATTGTTTCATCTCAAACAACTCACCTGGAATCCGGTCGCTCAATGAATTATTGGACAAATCCAAATGTTGTAACATTGAGCAATCTTTCAGGCTTACTGGTATGATTCCTGAAATATTATTGTTGGAGAGATCAATGAAGGTAAGGTTCTTGAGCTCACATAGTATCGATGAAATTGTTCCGGTTATGTTTTTTCCTCCAAGATGTAGTTCTGTGACTACCCTGTCATCGATGCACCAAACTCCAGACCAATTGCATTCTGAAGAATTCGAATTCCACGATTGGAAAAACATCGAATCCCTCCAGTGTTGTTTCATGTTTAGTAATATGGACCGTTCCGTGCCTGAAAATTGTAAGGTTTCTTGGAAAGACAGGCTAATTAGGAAGAAGATTTGCATATTGAGCCAAAAAAGTTTAGAGCTTGCTTGGATCATGTTAATTTGGTGTTTTATTTTCCTTCATGTGCTTCTTTTCATTTGATAATGAAGTCTGTCAAGTCAGTATGGAATTAATAAACAACTCATATTTCAACAATAAAATAGTCAACTAAAAGCCAACTTTTTGGCTTTGAAGAATAATTGGTGAGTTGTCTCCTTTTGACCAAGTCAAGATAGTAATTTACTCCTTCCTCTTCCTTTCTATTTACCAGCCATGATTTTTATATTTTTTGATACTCGATAATAATTATAGCCGCTATAATTTCACTATATAATAGCTTACAAATAATACATGAGATGTAAGTTTTACTAGACGAATCCTATACAGAGATATTGAGAAGAATCGATCATGGATCATCCCAGGAACAATCCGCAATGACTTGTACTCTCAATATGAAAAAAATGATAAAACAGAAAGAAAAATGCGAAGTCAGAAAGAGAATATGTGAAAATTAAATGAATTTGTAAATAGTGCAACACCATTGGGGTGAGGACTGGATTGGGATGTGTACCAATTTTAAAGTACATCGTGTCAATTTATCTTAAAATATTATATTATATTTGCTCATCTGATCTGTTAGCAATTTTTTAAGAATAGAAGGTTGCACATTGTGTTCATTAATATTTAATACTAGTGGGTGCATAAGTTTTTGAAACTTGCACAAAAATTGTAGTGGGATTATGAGTTTATTTTTGTGTTGAGTTAGGTTAAAAAATTATTTCTTGTTAGTATTAGGTTGAATTGAGCTAATTTTGTTTCCCCCATTTTAATTAAATTCAAATAATTGGCAGTTCTTTAGATTGCAAACAAAAAGATGTCACATATTTTTCAAATGTTTTCTTGAAAAATAAGTTGATCTCTAATTTATTTTTTCATGTTTGGTTGATAAATGAAAAATATTTTTTATTATTTGGTTGGTGAATGAAAATCATTTTCTAGAAAATATTTTTATTTTTGACTAAAGACTAAAATATTTTGATCCAAGACTTTCGAGTCGGAATCTAACTCTGACACCCGAATCCGACACATGACCTAGGACTCGACCTTGACCTGAAAGTCAACTCTAGCACTTGACTCGAAACCCCACCCAACAGCTGACTTGGGATCCAACTCCGACACCCAACCTTGAAACCTGACCTGATATATTGTAAATTTCTATGACCCATATAATTATAATTTTGGTTTAAAATTAATATTAGTATAATCCTAGACCTGTAGTAACTTTAAACTACCCATAAAGATGGGGACTTGGTAGTTTTAAAACTATACACCATACCCACTATTCAGGATGATGCAAAGTGGGAATCCATTAAATGGTCCCCTCATTCTCTTATAAAGTATAGTCTTATCTATCAAAATTATTCATGAAGCGTAAGGTAAGGGAGAAAAACAAGATCTATAAAGAAAAGATTTTCGTTTAATTCAAGTGAAGATTTCCAAAGTATACTATGACTTCTCGAGTATGTATTCCTACTATGTGTGAAAATCACGTAATTCTACGATGGTAAATAATTGATAGAGTTTATGAATGATTAGATTATTTATGTTTTTACAATCGTAGACACAACATTCAAATTTGGATTCCAACTGCAACACTGACCCGATCCGACACTCGAGAGTGGGGTCTCGATTTGTGATCGAAAATCAAGTCTCAAATAAAGAATCAAGACTTGTATCTCGCATTAGTATCGAGAATTGGCAACCAAGGCTTGAGTTAAAGTGGAAAGTTGTGGTGTGACGTTGAAAAATAGTTTTGGAGGTAAGTCATCTTGTTGACTTGAAAAATATTTTCAAAAACATTTAAGTCAAACCAAACATGACAAAATTGAAAAATAGTTGGTAAAAAATTGTTTCCTTTGACATCATCATTTTTCTGGAAATGGCAAAGATCTTTCTTGCTTTGCTGTTTATTTCTTGGCCACAAAGGTCAGTCAACTCAACTTTTGTTTATAAAATTTAACACTTTGCTAGCATTTCCCTTTCAGTGTCGGCTACAATATTCATAACATGTTGACTGATGATACACGGTTTCTTCAAAGCTAATTAATGATCCAATCAAACACTTGGAAAAAAAAAACAACAACAAAGAAATTGTAGAGAATGAGTTAGTATATACTTCACAAAAAGAGTACAATAAAACCAAAGGAGCCATGAAAATTGATCATATTCATGTTGTAAAATCTACATTTTCATTTACCAGGAAACAAGTTTACCTTTTCATTGTCTCGTTACTTGCCTTAACGCATTTCCAGGGCGGTTTACAGAGTGACGTCTATGAAAAGGAGAAGAACATTTTGTTGGAACTGAAACAACTATGGGGATTACATCAATTATGGGATTCCAATTCTTCATACTGCAGTTGGTATGGTATAGACTGCAGCAATGGTTCTGTTACAAGCATCTCTATTCAAGATGTGAATATACTTACCGGAACAATTCCACCAATCATATGTGAACTCAAAAGCCTGTATTTGATAGACCTGAAAACCAACTATATCAGAGGAGAATTTCCTACCTCCTTGTACAATTGCTCAAACCTGGAATATCTTGATATTTCTTGGAATCAATTCCATGGACCACTGCCTAGTGACCTTCATCGTTTGTCGAGGCTAATCCATTTAGATATTGCTGGAAATAGCTTCAGTAATATCCCAGGAGCTATAGGTCAGCTTTCTGAATTGCAATATCTATCTCTTAAGTTCAATAATTTCAACACTTCGATACCCCGAGAAATTGGAATTTATCAAAGCTTGAGACCTTGGATATATCCTATATTGACAGCTTTAAGCAGCCTACAATTCCAGAGGAATTAGGAAGACTGAAGAAGTTGACATTCCTTTTCATTGTAAAGTCAAATTTGATAGGGGAGATTCCAGAAACATTTTCCGGTCTTTCAGCTCTTCAAGTCTTGGATCTCTCAAGCAATAACTTAAAGGGGTCTATCCCAAGTTACTTGTTTGAATGGAACAAGTTGACAAATCTTCATTTGGAGTATAACCAATTTTCTGGTAGGTTACCAATGTTGGATGCAAATATGGAATTGATGGGGAGAAATCAAGTAATGTTTTCTAATCTTTCTGGTCTCCAAGTCTTAGATCTCTCGGGAAATCGCCTAAACGGTTCAATTCCAAGCTACTTATTTTATTGGAAGAATTTAACATATCTTCTTTTGGGGGATAACCAATTTTCCGGGAATTTACCTAGTATAACTGGAAATTTGAGATTAAGAACATTGGATCTTTCGTTGAATCAGCTTTCTGGACATATTCCAAAAGAATATGACAAGAAAGAATACAACTTTAGAAATAATCTGAATCTGTGTAGCAAATATACCAACCATTACATCCAGGTTCCACGTTGCAGTGGAAAAACAAGAGTTGTAATTGCTGTTGTGGCCCCTGTTGCATTTCTAGTCATGGTAACATTGCTATGTTACACATGTAAAAAGAATTGGTCTTTCTCTACAGACCAACTCATGCGGAGGAAGAAGAGGCATGAGAACCAAGACCCTGAGTGGATGTTCATTTCTTTCCAGCAGCTACGATTCACAGAATCCGAAATTCTGGTGAATATGACAGAAGAAAATTTGATTGGAAGTGGAGGATGCGGGAAGGTCTATCGAGTTGGTGTCAATCCGAATGGAAACTTTGTGGCAGTTAAGAGAATATGGAACAAGAGGAATTTAGACCACAGACTTGAGAAACAGTTCCTTGCAGAAGTTGAAGTATTGGGTAGCATTCGACATTCTAACATTGTGAAGTTATTATGTTGCATTTCTAGTGGAAACTCAAAGGTTTTGGTGTACGAGTACATGGAAAACCAAAGCTTAGACAAGTGGTTGCATCAGAAGAGAAGAAGTGAAAAAGCTATTACTGCTTCAGCACATAGTGTCTTGGAATGGCGTACTAGACTGCAAATTGCAGTTGGTGCTGCCCGAGGTCTATGTTACATGCATCACGAGTGCTCCCCGCCAATCATTCATCGTGACATTAAGTGTAGTAATATCCTTTTAGACCATGAGCTGAATGCCAAAATTGCAGATTTTGGACTGGCTAAGGTTTTGGCTAAGTGGGGAGAGACAGAGACTGCTTCTGCTATCGCTGGCACGTTTGGTTACCTAGCTCCAGGTAAATTTCACTGTTCACATATTAAAATGGACAACAACACACCAGAGTGTACGTATGTATCGTGTTTCTTATTGATTTTATCCTAATACCTTGTTGTTCTAATTGGAATTTCAGAGTATGCATACACGTCAAAAGTGAATGCCAAGATTGATGTCTACAGCTTTGGTGTGGTGTTATTGGAGCTGGTTACCGGGAGAGAACCAATAAACGGAGATGAGCACATAAACCTTGAACAATGGGCATGGAACCACCATGAAGAAGGCAATCCAGTGGTTGATGCTATTGATGAAGAAATCAAGGAAGCATGTTTCTTGAACGAAATGAGTTACATGTTCAAGTTGGGGCTTATTTGCACCAGCACTATCCCTTCTGCTAGGCCTTCCATGAAGGAAGTCTTGCAAATTCTATTACGTAGCCTTACTACTTCTTCCTAACAAATTCTTAGTAGTAAGCTAAGCTAGGACGTCTGCTACTTGATTTGCCTTTCTGTAGCAGTTGTTAGCTGTAGCCTGTAACATTGGCTTGGTTCATCGTTTGGGAAACGTCTTCAATGATATTCTTCAACTTGAAGTTGGGAGTCTTATTATATCTTTTAATATGTTGGTAACCAAAAGTGAATCCAGTTCAATGGTGAAACCACTGAATCCATTTTGGATGCACCAGTCAACACCAAAAATATGTTGCTTGAGCTTCTGCAGTGTTGCTGCTGCCACATTTAACAGGGATTTGACATCTTGCTTGATCATGTACCCTCATTAGCCCTCCCTCCATTGGGGCATCATATACACCCTCTCCCCTTAGGACTCGGGGCTCCTCACTTTCTTCGTCGAAGATGTTATGTTCACCTCATCTTCTGAAGCTTGTGAACCTAGAAGTCTGTTAGTCCTACTTGACCCTGCTCCATCAAGGGTATCACTGAGGGTCAGAACAATTCTAACAAACTAATTAAACAAGTACCAAAAGAATTGACGAGTAGAAAATCTTGATTCCTTATAGGTACATTTCATTTTCCAATCACTTAAGTTAGCCTATACCCTTAATGAATCTCTAGTCAATGGTTTTAGCTTTTATCAATTGTGTAAAACTGTTGGAATTTTTTTTTGGAACCCAGAATAATCCGCAGCCACTACAACCTCTGCCGCAAGAACTAGACTTCCTACAAGATTATCATGAGAAAGATTTATGTTTGAAAGGAGGCATTTGCAGTTCATCATACCTGTATGTTCCAAAAGCTTCATTGGGGAATTCTGAAGAATTAAAAAAAAAGATATATATGTATATATATATATCATATATCATCATATCATATATATATCATATCATCATATATCATATATTATTATAAGTGAGAAAAATGTTAAGCAAAAGTTGAATTACTATTTTGCCCCTGTACTAAATCATAATCAAAGTAATTAAATATTAGTAAATAAATTGCTAATTATTTTATAGTCTTAACTTAATTACTCTTAATTTTTAAATTTGAAAAGTCTTACCCCTATCCTTACATTGAAATTGTAAAAATCATCTAATTGGTTATTAGTAAAATATTAGTATATAAAGTATATAATAAAGTTTAATTATCTTAAAGACACGTTTTCCTGTTATTATTTTTTTTAAAATAGTTTAAAATTTTTGAAGTTTATCTCTTAGCCTATTTATAAATTAATTAATTGTTAGTTTGTTTACATGTGTTGATTTATGTTTCTTTAATTCTTATTTGATGCTCTAATAGGTGAGAAAATTATTTTAATGAGAAATTATTTTTTTTGTAATTTGTTCAATTTTTTGGAGTTATTTTTTAATATTAAATATAAAACTTTTAATTTATAGTATCTTAATTACAATGTATAATTATTAGTTTCAGCCTTCAGTAATTCTATCATATAATAATGAAGACATATTTAAATGATGCAACTGAAAAGGCATAACAGACAAGGAAAACAAAGAGTCTCATTTACTATAATATATTGTGTGTATTCTATGTTAATCATTCAAAAATCTAATCTACCATCTTCCTAATTTCATATGTTCATCGGATACTCCAGTAAGTATGTATTATTTCTTTTCTTTTTGTTTCATCTTTGCATATTCTAATTTTGTAGGTACAAAGAAAAATACATAGATGAACATTCTGAAAACTTTTATGATTTCTTTGATATGCTTTTCTTTTTCGATAGCGAAATGATGGTATCAAAACCTTTGATTATAAGAGTGCCCTGCTAGACTTAAAAGATAAGTTATTAGTGTAATTTTGTACATGGCCAGATTATAGAAATCATTCTCTTAATACTTATTTAGTTTGGTTCAATATTTTTATAATTTTCTTAAATTCTCTTTTGAGTTTGGAGAAATAACTATTGATAGAGTATAAATTGGTACTAATGCGACATGTTGAAAAAGATTATAGATGTCTTGGATTATATTCACATTCAGTAGTCTACAACCTATATATATATTAAGCTATCCCAAAAAAATATTTATGACATATTTGTACTTAGTCTGGTAGATGATTTTTTTTTTTTGATGATATAACATATACTCGTATTATTATAAGTGGGAAGCTCTTAACTTAAAAGTTGAATTACCATTTTGCTCTTATTTTATCCCTAAACTAAATTAAATATTAATATATAATTAATTTAATATTAAATAATCATATTTAAATACATGCATCTAGACACAATAGTTTAAATTCTAATTATTTACATACTAAGTAATAATTATATTATACTAAAACTAAGAAGGCGTAAAGTCAAACTTTAAAATACAAAAATATTTTATAGAAAATTGTTAGAAATTATTTCATAGGAAATAGTTAGGAATTACTTTTTTTAAAAAAATAAAAGTTATTTATTCTTTCTCCATAATTAATGTGGTTAAATGATTAAATTTTTTATCCTCTCTCTGTAGTTAGTATAATTAAATGTATTGAATTATTAGTAAAAACAATCACCTTTCCTCTACCGCATGTCTAAGATCATTTAACTTCTGAAATTAACTTAAACAACTCTTCACCTTTTCATCTTATCCAATGAATCTTTAGCTATATATATGTATCATTTAAAAATAATTATTCTTTACCATTTGCCTCGTGTTGATGTGAATCATTAGGCAATTTTCAGGAACTTTTTTTTTGTTTTGAAATATTAATATTTGTTGATCCTCATTAGAATGATATTTTGAATCATAAATTTTATCTTTACTATTTTAGATTGTTTTTTTTGGTTACGGGAGAAAAAATAATTTACTCCTTGTGTATTTCTTTTACTATATATATTGTTATAATAAAAGTCTTAAGAAGGATATTGTCACGACCCAAAACGAGCCGCGAGTGGCACCCACACTTATCCTCCTATGTGAGCGAACCAACAAATCTAAACCCCAACGTTTACCAATATTTCAACCATAATGAACAAAATATAATGCGGAAGACCAAAACTCATTAATATAACCAATAAATAAACTTCTAAGTATAATACTTATCATCCCCAAAATCTGGAAGTCCTCACATCAAGAACATCTATTGTCACGACCCAAATCGGGGACGCGACTGGCACCCTCAATTTCCCTCCTATGTGAGCGAACCAACCAATCTAACCCTTATCATTTTAACATATATTAAC
>NC_028644.1:58958424-58959852 GCF_001406875.1 Solanum pennellii | reverse complement strand
CGGGTGTGTATCACTAGGTCAGACATGCATCATTATACTTGACATTGCATTGCACATACTTATTATTAGTGAACTTGATATCGTGTTTTGATCTTCTGATTACCTTTTTGTGGAACTTGTGATTGATCAATATTGAGCTTGTTATTGCGGATATGTAATTTGTTGAAGTATTTTTGTTGAGGATATGTATTTTGTTGGAGTATTGTTATTGAGGATATGTAATTTGTTAAAGTGTTGTTGTTGAGGATATGTAATTTGTCTAAGTGTTGTTGTTGAGCTACGTGCTATGTAAACTGTGAGCTGTTAGGTTGGGTTGATTTTAATGCAGGTTGTAGTTGTGGAGGTTCGGTTGAGGGTGGTAGGAGTACCCGTATTTCATTCCCTTTGCTTGTGTTTAGAGGTTTACTTGTTGAGTACCGTGTGGTTTGGTACTCACCCCTTGCTTCTACAAATTTTTGTAGGTTATGAGCCTGGATTTTTGTTGTACTTGTCATTCTCTTTTTTTTCGATGCTTCTTGGAGATTTGTGAGGTAGCTGTTTTCATCTCAGCAGACTTTCTTCTCCATAATTATGATCTTGTTCTATTCTAGAAACAAGTTCATTTGAGACTTGAGTTTTTCTTTTGAATCAATTGTAATACTTTAGAGGCTTGTATACGTGACAACCAGGTTTTGGGGTATAATGTAAGTCGATAATAAATTTTCTGCATTTTATTGTAATAAGTTGATTTTAAGGCTGACTTGTCTTGGTGGGATAAGACAAGTGCCATCACGTCTATTTTTGGGTCGTGACACTTCTCTAGTACTTCCAGGCTCATAAGGTCATTAGCCAAGGTCTGAACCTCTCTAGCCAATGGACGTTTAGAAACATGTAAGTGGGCTAAACTTCCCATGCTCCCTGCTTTTCTACTTAAGGCATCTGCCACCACATTAGCTTTTCCTGGGTTATACAATATAGTAATATCATAGTCCTTCAATAGTTCCATCCACCTCCTCTGCCTTAAATTCAAATCTTTCTGAGTAAAGACGTACTGTAAACTACGATGATCTGTATAAACTTCACACTTGACCCCATATAGATAATGTCTCCATTGCTTTAACGCAAACACAACTGCAGCCAACTCCAAATCATGGGTCGGATAGTTACGTTCATGCACTTTTAATTGTCTCGAAGCATAAGCAATTACACTTCTTTCCTGCATTAGCACTGCACCCAAACCAGAATAAGATGCATCACAATAGACGATGAAATTCTTACCTTCCACTGGTAAGGTAAGAATTGGTGCAGTAGTCAACAAAGTCTTGAGTTTCTGAAAACTTTCTTCACATTCATCCGACCATACAAAGGGAACATTCTGCTTAGTCAAATTTGTTAGCTGCGAAGCAATAGAAGAAAATCCCTTGACAAATCGACGGTAGTAGCTAGCTA
>NC_028644.1:58929870-58954174 GCF_001406875.1 Solanum pennellii | reverse complement strand
GTAAAGGGTTTGTGACGGTCCGTCGTACCTACGACGGTCCGTCCTGCAGTTCCGTCATGAAGTTCAGAGAGTCGATCTCAGTACCCAGATTTTCAGAGTTAAAGTGTTTTGGAACGAAGTCCCTCGACGGTCCGTCATGCCTATGATGGTTCGTCCTACTTGTCGTCGAGGGTAATGAGAAAAGTAGCAGAAGAAAATTCACAAGTATAGTCCATCACGGGCCGTCGTGACCATGACGGTCCGTCGCGTGGTCCGTCGACCCAGTCAGTTTTTATCAAAATAATCTTACTGCTCGAATCGACTAAACAGGTCGTTACAGATATGAATGTTGTATTTATTCTTACCTGTTTAATTTTTTTGTATTGTTTACTGATTATACTTCTTTAATATAATCTTCTATGAAATTATGAATTTTATAAGTATATTTTTATTAGTGCTGAAATTACTAATTTATGACATTTAGATTCGTTTTTAAATGTACTTTTATAATATTTATTTACTTTTATCTTTCCTTACTAATATAGTTTCTTTAAGTAGCTACACATTTGTGTACTTACTAATATGGAGCGTAATGAGAGATTATTAAGAATAAATCTATAGATGTATTCATATTATTAGATGCTATAATAATATAATTATTTTTTCATATTTCTTGCTTGATGGTCAATGTACTATTCGATTATTATGAATTTTATTTAATAAATAAAATATAAATTGGTAAAACTAATATTTCTAATTTCAACATTATATAATAATTCAACTTTATAATAATTGTATGAGGCAAACGTGCAACACACGTTTCGGAAACTAGTATTATTATAAGTGGGAAGATTCAAAGATCAAAGTTGAATTACCATTTTACCCTTATATTAAAATAATTAAAACAAATAATATAAAATATAATTAAATATTTAATAAATAACTCATTTAAATCAGTGCATGAATCAAATTCACATTATAATTAATTTATCTTTATTGTGAAAATCAAGAGTATTTGAAGAGTTTTTCCTTTTAATAAATTTAATATGGACTAAAATTATCAAACTAATTTAATGCAAATTAATTTTACCTATTCAAAAGTCATCCTACCTACTGCTATAAAAATACCTACCATGGTCTTCATGCAAGTGATAAGAGGAGGATGAGAGATTATCAAGCAAAAAAGTTAAAGTTAATCTTGCTCATTATATTGTATTGTAGTAATTTCCTTTTGTTTTTACGCACTCCTTCTTGTCAAGCTTAAGTATTTTGTACATTCTTTTTTAATATTTTGATCGATATACTTTATTTTGATTTTGTTTTTCTATTGGAATATCTTGTGTCCTATATGAAAATTAGTGATATACAATTCATGTTCTCCTATATTTCTTAATTATTGATGAGTATATGCGACTATCGATAGAGTGTTTTACTTTAGTTTAAATATATATACGAGATTATTATTTATTAGTAGTGAGATGAATAACTACATGAGAAAAATCACATATGATTTTTTTAAATGTATTTTTATTTGACTTTTCGTTTATATTGTATTATGTTAGACAATTGGTATTTTTTCAGCTTATTATTATTTTTACTGTGTCTTACTTATTTCAATTTAGTGCTTCCTATTTTCTTGCTAGACTTAGTCAACTTCAGTTGCTCAACTTTCTGAAGTTAGTGGCTCCATTATGGCTGTTAGTGGCCCCCTTTTTTGGTAGTTAGTGACATATGTTCTTATTTTAGTTTTAATGTTGATGTTTTTTCTTTGTATAAATTCAGACTTTCTGCAGATTAATATACACAAGAAATTTCATAAGTTCACTCTATTTTTATTTTTTCAAATCAGTTTCTTGAGTATTTTTATTCTAACATAATCTATTGATCTTATTAGTCTATTATTTATTTGTGAAAACATTCATTCTTCAAATTGATCATACATTTAGAATAAGTCAGTTTGAAAAGTTTTTGTTGCTCCATTTATATTAATTATTCAAAGAGAAATTTTATGAAAAAAAAGTATTATTCTTTTCTCTTCATAAATTAGATGTACAATATTTCTTTAAGGTTAAAATGAAGATGCATATGTGATAGAACAATAAAATTAATTAACATAATAATTATGATGATGGCTGCAAGTGTGTTTCGTAATATATCAGTTAGTGTTTATATCATTTGCATGTACCAAATTGATGATGTCTTTTAGAACTTATGTATTTTACGGAAAAGGGTCAAAAATACCTTTGAACTATCAGAAATAGCTCAAATATACCCTTGAAGTATATTTCGGCTTAAATATACCCTTACCGTCAAACTATTGGGTCAAAAATACCCTTCTCTTTAACAGAATCGGTTAAACGTCAGTTAGATGCCATGTGGATGTCACATGGCATGCCACATGAGCCAATAGAGTTCCACTCATGTCACGTAGACTAATAAACTTATCCCTAATTTCTCTCAATTTTCTCCGTTTTCTGTAGAATTTAGAAACGATTTCACTGAAAAACATAGAACCCCTTTTCCTCATTTCTCCATTTCCTTAAAACGATTTCACAAAATACATAAGTTCTAAAGGAAGGATATTTTTGACCCTATAGTTTGAGGGAAAGGGTATTTTTAAGCCGAAATATAGTTCAAGGGTATATTTGAGCTATTTCGAATAGTTTAAGGATATTTTTGACCCTTTTCCATATATTTTATGCATCAAACTTCTATTTATTGTGATGAGAAGCTATTTATTGTTGATGTAAAATTTTAATTATGACTGGAAAATTGTAAACTCCGATTTCCAGATTATTGGTTGGACCTATAAATAGTTAAGTAGTAATTGTCCAAATTAAAATGTCTAGTTTTGCCTTAGAGATTTTATTTTATTTAAGAGAATGTGATATTCTTCTACGTAGTTATTAAATGTTAATTATTACTCATATCCATAATTTTTTAAAATTGAAAGCTGAAGATTCTCACTTTCAGAATTAAAAGGTTCAATATGCTTTAACAACCAATTTACAAAGATTTATGTTATGTGCATAATTCAACATGAGAAGAAAAGAGAATGAGAAACTGCAGATGAAGGATAACAAAAAATGCTCAAGTATTCATAATATATTTTTCTATTATTGAGTGAACAAAATATAAATGGTAATACTACTATTGCTAATTTCAGAACTTCCTATTTTATAACTCAATTTTTTAGTATATAGAAATTTAACAATAAGGGACAAACGTGCAGCACACGTTTCCTAAAACTAGTGTTTATATATATATATAGTAATTGCCAAGACACTTAGCGCTTGCCTCGCGACATCTCAAGTATGAACAAGGAATCACAATCTAAGGTAAAGCTTACAAGCCCTTGTGTTTGACACTACTTAAACCAGATGATGCTATTGATCTGTCTGAGGATAAAAAATGTCCTCTGCTAGTATTACTAAAGTATACATTGCTGGAAGAAATTGTTATCAACACGACTTACTCATTCTGTTAAAAAAAATACAACTACATTTATCTATGTAAGGCTAAACATTCTATTCTTTCAAAAAATGGGTTCTCTGAGACTTTGAAGAATGTTGCAGACTTCCTTCATTGACGGCCTACTAGATGGTGATGCTCCGGTACACATTAGTCCTAGTTTAAAAACATCTTTCATTTGTTCCACATTACTTGTTTCCATGATTTCTTCATCAAGGGCCTCAACAATGTAATTCCCATCTCTGTAACGCTGTTGAGCCCATTGTGCTAGATTCATTTGCTCCTCTCTAAGAATGGGTTTTCTCCCTGTTGTTAATTCTAATAGCACCACTCCGAAGCTATACATATCTGTCTTTATATTCACTCTGAATGTCGAGGCATACTCTGAGAGGATCAAACATTAAAATTTAATATTACAGTTGGATAAATTATTTTGAGAATTCTTGAGGTACGATAAATATTTGAACTGTAATATACCTGGTGCAATGTAACCAAATGTTCCAGCAATAGCAGAAGCTGTCTCAGGATTATCATCTCTCCTCGATAGTATTTTTGCTAATCCAAAATCTGCTATTTTTGCATTGAATTTTGAGTCCAGAAGGATATTGCTGGACTTAATGTCTCTATGAATGATGGGTCGAGTACAGTCATGGTGCATATAGCTGAGTCCTTGAGCTGCACCAGTGGCTATATTTAGTCTCTTTCGCCAATCCAGGGCAGGGGTACTACTTTGACCTGGTGATGCTGCTCTTTTCTCTTCGTGAAGCCATTTGTCGAGGCTTTGTTTCTCAAAGTATTCATAGACTAGAAGCTTTCTGTCTAAACTTGAGATGCAACACATGAGCTTGACAATGTTGTTGTGTCGAATGCTACCAAGTGTTCTAACTTCTGCCAGGAACTCCTTTTGGGGTCTTCCACCTGATTTTTCTCCATGCCCTATGCTTTTAACAGCATAAGTATTGCCTGTTTGGTCGATCACAACTCGATAAACCTTCCCTGATCCTCCATTTCCTATTATGTTTTCGTCTTTCAAGCTACACAAAATGTCTTCTGCAGTCACCTTCAACTTCTGAAATGAAATGAGCTTCATGTCATCTTTAACATTCCGCTTCTTTGTTTTCCACCAATGCTTTCTGACCATGTAAAAGATCCATATTAACTGTATTGCTACCCCAAATCCTACAATAGGAATAATGATAATCAAGTGTTTTGGTCTAGAAGATTTTTGAACCTCATCACCAGAGGAACAGCTTGGTAGGCTAGGAACGGATAAGTTCTTGGATGCAGAACAAAGATTGGACTCGTCAAAGCAGTTCTCTTCGTATATTAACTTCACAAATTCAGCAGAAATTCTTCCTGAGAATTTGTTGGAACAAAGTCTTAAAGTATTTCTAGGCCTGAGATGTTCTATACTTTGCGAGATATCTCCTGATAACTGATTATACGACAAATCCAGAGCATGCAGTCCAGGTAAATACCGAAAACCCTTTGGCATAGAACCAGTCAACTGGTTATGTGAAAGATCCATATCATACAAACTAAACATGTCCATTTCATCAGGTATCACACTGGACAAATAGTTGGAACTTAGTGACAGGTGACGCAAATGATGCAACTGAAACAACTTGTTAGTAATTGAACCACTTAAAGAATTATGTGACATGTCCAATTTCACAATATTTTTCAAGTTACCAATATCTTCTGGTATCGAACCGTTCAGGTAGTTCTCAGAGAGATTAATATTTTTCAGCTGGGATGATGCTATTTCTTTTGGCATCTCACCAGACAACATATTACCATTAAGATACAAATTGAGTAATTGTTTCATCTCAAACAACTCACCTGGAATCCGGTCGCTCAATGTATTATTGGACAAATCCAAATGTTGTAACATTGAGCAATCTTTCAGGCTTACTGGTATGATTCCTGAAATATTATTGTTGGAGAGATCAATGAAGGTAAGGTTCTTGAGCTCACATAGTATCGATGAAATTGTTCCGGTTATGTTTTTTCCTCCAAGATGTAGTTCTGTGACTACCCTGTCATCGATGCACCAAACTCCAGACCAATTGCATTCTGAAGAATTCGAATTCCACGATTGGAAAAACTTCGAATCCCTCCTGTGTTGTTTCAAGATTAGTAATATGTACCGTTCCGTGCCCGAAAATTGTAAAGTTTCTTGGAAAAACAGGCTAATTAGGAAGAAGATTTTCAAATTAAGCAAAAAACGGGTTGATCTTGATTGGAGCATGCTTCCCTTGTGTTCCTTTTTCATTTGGTTATGAATTTATAAAGACTTCCATAATAAAATTTATGTGAAACACGAACAATCAAGTCAACCTAGTAGCTGACCCGTGAAACAGCAAGCAAATAAAAAAAGATAATGCAACACTATTGGGGGTGGGGACTGGAATAGGAATAGAATGTGTACCAATTAACAAATAACAAGTCAACTTTGCTGGCATTTCCCATTCACAGTCAGCTATAATTTTTGTCTATGTTGACCGACTTGTGATGTATGATACACAGTTTCTTCAAAGCTAATTTAAAACAAGAGATTGTAGAGAATAATGAGGTAGTTAATTACTACTTACTACAGCGATATACTCAGAGAGTAGGGTCTCCATTTGAGATAGCAAATCGAGTCTCAAATCAAGAATCAGGAGTTGGATCCCGCATTAGTATGGAGAATAGATATCGAGTTAGGATAGAAAGTTGAGGTGTGAGGTTGAAAAATAGTTTTGAAAAAATGTTTTCGAGGCAAGTCATTTTTTTGATTTGAAAAATATTTTCAAAAACATTTAAGTCAATCAAACATGACAAAATTGAAAAAATATTTCGCGGAGAATGTTTCCTTTCATATCATCATTTTCTGGTATAGGCAAAGATCTTCTTGCTTTGCTATTTATTTCTTGGCCACAAAGGTCAGTCAAGTCAACTTTTGTTTCTTTTCTTTTATAAAATTCAACACTTCGCTAGCATTTCCCTTTCAGTGTCGGCTACAATATTCATAACATGTTGACTGACTTGTGTTGTATGATAATGATACACGGTTTCTTCAAAGCTAATTAATGATCCAATCAAACACTTGGAAAAAAAATACAACAAAGAAATTGTTGAGAATGAGGTAGTATATACTTCACAAAAAGAGTACAATCAAACCAAAGGAGCCATGAAAATTGATCATATTCATGTTGTAAAATCTACATTTTCATTTCCCAGGAAACAAGTTTACCTTTTCATTGTCTCGTTACTTGCCTTAACACATTTCCAGGTCGGTTTACAGAGTGACGTCTACGAAAAGGAGAAGAACATTATGTTGGAGCTGAACCAACTATGGGGATTTCAGAAATTATGGGATTCCAATTCCTCACACTGCAGTTGGTATGGTATAGGCTGCAGAAATGGTTCTGTTACAAGCATCTCTATTCAAGATGTGAACAATTCCACCAATCCTATGTGAACTTAAAAGCCTGTATTTGATAGACCTGAAAACCAACTATATCAGAGGAGAATTTCCTATCTCCTTGTTAGAATACGTCATACACTACCGATCAATGGACCAAGTCTCTTGACACACTCGAAATAAGAACAATAAGTAGGAAAACACATAAAACAGCACAAGCAGTTTACGTGAAAACCTCCTTGCTCAAGGGAGTAAACCATGACCTATCACACAGGATTTTTAATCCTTTTCACTAATCTTCACAAGCAAAAGTGAAATTCGATTACAACCAAGTGAGAAGAAGATATTAATCTCACAACCAAGCAACAATTCTATTGCTTGAAGAGCCAAAGCAGATTTTACTCTACCCACTAAGCTATCACCACTCGACAACTTAGGATTCACTAAGCAACACCAGGTTGTCCACTAAATCACCACACTCCAGATGACTTAGAATTTGACTAAGCAACACACAAGGTTGCCCACTAAATCAATTGGACACAACTAACTTAGGTTTTTCAACAAACCAAAACAATCTGATTCCTTTGTAGATTATGATCAGATTTACAATGTAAGCACATAAGACACTAAGCTCTAAATACAACAAGAATCTTTAGCACTTCATCTGGTTCCTTGTTGATGAGAAGTGTTCTTCCTCAGGGGCGGACCCACATGCACTTATGAGGGTGCAGGTGCACCCGGTAACTTTTTTAAAAAACTCGTATATATATGTATAGACAGTTGATAAAATAAACATATATTAAATTGTGCACCTTAACAACCAAAAGTTGTTATGGGTACACTGGTTGAATGCGCGAATCTTTGCGCAGTTCGATTTTCAGCGGAAGCAACTAAGCTCTAAATACAACAAGAATCTTTAGCACTTCATCTGGTTCCTTGTTGATGAGAAGTGTTCTTCCTCAGGGGCGGACCCACATGCACTTATGAGGGTGCACGTGCACCCTCATAAGTGCATGTGGGTCCGCCCATGAGGAAGAACACTGCTCATCAACAAGGAACCAGATGAAGTGCTAAAGATTCTTGTTGTATTTAGAGCTTAGTTGCTTCCGCTGAAAATCGAACTGCGCAAAGATTCGCGCATTCAACCAGTGTACCCATAACAACTTTTGGTTGTTAAGGTGCACAATTTAATATATGTTTATTTTATCAACTGTCTATACATATATATACGAGTTTTTTAAAAAAGTTACCGGGTGCACCTGCACCCTCATAAGTGCATGTGGGTCCGCCCATGAGGAAGAACACTGCTCATCAACAAGGAACCAGATGAAGTGCTAAAGATTCTTGTTGTATTTAGAGCTTAGTTGCTTCCGCTGAAAATCGAACTGCGCAAAGATTCGCGCATTCAACCAGTGTACCCATAACAACTTTTGGTTGTTAAGGTGCACAATTTAATATATGTTTATTTTATCAACTGTCTATACATATATATACGAGTTTTTTAAAAAAGTTACCGGGTGCACCTGCACCCTCATAAGTGCATGTGGGTCCGCCCATGAGGAAGAACACTGCTCATCAACAAGGAACCAGATGAAGTGCTAAAGATTCTTGTTGTATTTAGAGCTTAGTTGCTTCCGCTGAAAATCGAACTGCGCAAAGATTCGCGCATTCAACCAGTGTACCCATAACAACTTTTGGTTGTTAAGGTGCACAATTTAATATATGTTTATTTTATCAACTGTCTATACATATATATACGAGTTTTTTAAAAAAGTTACCGGGTGCACCTGCACCCTCATAAGTGCATGTGGGTCCGCCCATGAGGAAGAACACTGCTCATCAACAAGGAACCAGATGAAGTGCTAAAGATTCTTGTTGTATTTAGAGCTTAGTTGCTTCCGCTGAAAATCGAACTGCGCAAAGATTCGCGCATTCAACCAGTGTACCCATAACAACTTTTGGTTGTTAAGGTGCACAATTTAATATATGTTTATTTTATCAACTGTCTATACATATATATACGAGTTTTTTAAAAAAGTTACCGGGTGCACCTGCACCCTCATAAGTGCATGTGGGTCCGCCCATGAGGAAGAACACTGCTCATCAACAAGGAACCAGATGAAGTGCTAAAGATTCTTGTTGTATTTAGAGCTTAGTTGCTTCCGCTGAAAATCGAACTGCGCAAAGATTCGCGCATTCAACCAGTGTACCCATAACAACTTTTGGTTGTTAAGGTGCACAATTTAATATATGTTTATTTTATCAACTGTCTATACATATATATACGAGTTTTTTAAAAAAGTTACCGGGTGCACCTGCACCCTCATAAGTGCATGTGGGTCCGCCCATGAGGAAGAACACTGCTCATCAACAAGGAACCAGATGAAGTGCTAAAGATTCTTGTTGTATTTAGAGCTTAGTTGCTTCCGCTGAAAATCGAACTGCGCAAAGATTCGCGCATTCAACCAGTGTACCCATAACAACTTTTGGTTGTTAAGGTGCACAATTTAATATATGTTTATTTTATCAACTGTCTATACATATATATACGAGTTTTTTAAAAAAGTTACCGGGTGCACGTGCACCCGGTAACTTTTTTAAAAAACTCGTATATATATGTATAGACAGTTGATAAAATAAACATATATTAAATTGTGCACCTTAACAACCAAAAGTTGTTATGGGTACACTGGTTGAATGCGCGAATCTTTGCGCAGTTCGATTTTCAGCGGAAGCAACTAAGCTCTAAATACAACAAGACTCTTTAGCACTCCATCTGGTTCCTTGTTGATGAGCAGTGTTCTTCCTCATGGGCGGACCCACATGCACTTATGAGGGTGCACGTGCACCCGGTAACTTTTTTAAAAAACTCGTATATATATGTATAGACAGTTGATAAAATAAACATATATTAAATTGTGCACCTTAACAACCAAAAGTTGCTATGGGTACACTGGTTGAATAAGCGATCTTTGCGCAGTTCGATTTTCAGCGGAAACAACAATTTTTTGCTTAAAATTTTGAAGTCTTTTCTCTGAGAAAATGATCAAAATGGTCCTTAATATTTTTTAACTTAAAATTTGAAGCATTTTCTTTGAGAAAATCATATAAATGGTCCCTAATATGTGGGGTTTGCCTTATTTTGATCCTTAATATATCTTGCATGATCCATATAGTCAATTTGATCTTTTCCCTAAAAGTAAAAAGTCATCAAAATTTTGTGTTAAGTTTAAATCTGAGTTCCAGTAAATAATAAATCCAAAAACTTTCTCGTTCCCCTTCTAAGCCATAGTAGAAAAGTTTTTCCAATTTTTTCCTTCTTCATCTCAATCAAATTTCACTTTCTTAGAAATTCCAAAGAATATATATAAAAAAGTGATTTGTGGCAAAGAATCATTCCCAAATTAAAACTCGTTTTTGCCGCCTCATTTGGCCCCACCTACTTTCTTAACTACCTTTTTTGTCATCCGGTTTCATTCTTTTCAAATTGAATTTAAAAACAAATAATTTTCCCTAACACAATTCTAAACAAAATATAAGACTCCAAAATTAAAGTCCTACTCCTATTATCTCTGTGTAAATTGACAAGTTTTTCTCTATAAGTTATTTTTTTACAATAATTTGTTGTTGATTCTTGTGCTTTGAGATGGATAGATCTTTGAAGAAAAATAGTTCTTCTCAACCAAGAGTTAGTTTCAGAGACATGGTTTAAGGATTCATTTTCAAGATGGTTGGAGTATAACATGAAAAGAAGATGTTATATTTTGCTTATGTTGTTAACGTTACCCTTCTGCTACTCCTAGCCTTACCCTTGTGATTTATAGGTTTTTAATTAATTTTTTAAATGTGTAAATTTTATTTTAAAAAAAATAAATATTAGAAATTAAAATTTATAATTAAAATTAAAAGTTTAATTCTCGAAATTTGAATGAGGTAATAAGATGAAAAGATAATTTTTTTGTAAGAAAAAATGTTCTTCAAGTTTCTAACTTATAATAATTCTTGCAATATGTTTTTTAATTTAGGAAAAAGTAAAGTAAAGGCCAATTTAATTAAACCACTTCTAGTATTGAGGATAAATCAGGAGTTAGAAAACATTAATATAATATAAAAATTGAGATCTTTAACCAAATCATGTCCCACACGCAATAATTCTTGCAATATATTAATTTGCTCATTAGCCTGTTGGAAATTCATTCGGTCTATTGAAGAAGGGAAAAGGGTCTGATATACCCCTCAACTTTGTCATTTGGAGCTGATGTATTCCTCGTTATAAAAGTGGCTCATATATGCCTTTACCATTATACAAACGGCTCACATATACCCCTGCCGTTACAAAATGACTCACATATACCCTTCATTTAACGGAAGTTAAAAAATTAGTTTTAAATTTATATTTATTACTTCTAATTTTTTTTTAAAAATTATTTAGGGTATATATAATTCTTTTATCAAAGTTCAAGGTATATTTTAATTTTTTTCATGCATAAATTATTTTTTGACTTCTTTTATTATATTTATTTGAATTTCTTATTCTTATTTTTTTTTTCATTCCTTAGTTTAAAGAATAAAAAATTAAACTATTTTTTTTTGTGTATTGTAATTTAACTTCTTATTCGAAGAAAAAATTTGGACATCTACAATAAGTTTTGCAAGAATATTAGTGAAACATAAATAAAATTTGATTATCAAAATAATAATTATAAATTAGTCATTGAAACAAAAAAAAAGTCAAAAAAAATATGTTTGGCAAGGATTAAATTTACTCATATGGGATTATATTTTTTAGAAAAAAATAATATAAATTTAGATTAAAATTATTTTTTTTCATTTCCGTTAGAGGAAAAGGGCATATATGAGCCATTTGTTTACAAGTAGGGGTATATATGAGTCACTTTCATAACTAGGGGTATATCAGCTCTAAATGACAAAGTTGAGTATTTTAATTTTTTTATTATGACTGTTATATGATATGAATATCAAATAAAAACAAAATATTTCAACAAAGTTTTGTTCAATTAAATTTGGGTTATACACGTCTTATGTTTCCTTTGTTTTTCAATATTCTATTCTATTCTAAAAATCTCCAAAATTTCGTATTTCTTCTAATTCTAAATTATTTTATAATGTGTTCAACCTACATATTATGTATTTAGTTTATTTTATAATGTATTAGAGCTAGTTTTTAATGTATCCAAGCTACATATTATGTGTCTCGTTTAATTTAGTTTTTAGGGATTAATGTAATTACAATCTAACTAAGGATAAATTGTAATTTCATATTAAAACTACGTAATTTCTAATGTTGTTCTTTTTGGGCAACTTTCACATATAGCAAACAAATAATTCATATTTGTATGCTATAGCAAAGTTTGCATAATTGCGCTCCATAGCAAACATAAAACTGTATAATTCGCTATACATATACAATTGTATAATTAGCTGGCCTAAATTGTATAATTCGCTGGCCTATTTCGCTGGAATTGTATAATTCGCTATCCTATTTCACTGCGATTGTATAATGCACAATTGTATAATTCCCTGCAATATTTTTATAAAAATTGCTTTGCATACAGTTGAATCGAATTAAAATGTATGTACATTGCATAATTATAAGTGTATAACAAGAAGATATATGTTTTTTCTCACTTTATACAAAAACAGAAACATAATATATACACTTCTGTTGTATAAAGCTAGAGAAAATTGTATTTCACTGCAATTGTATAATTCGCAATTGTATAATTTGTTGGCTTTTTTCTCTGCAATATTTGAAGTAAAATGTTTGTAAATTGTATAATTAAGTGTATAACACGAAGATATATATTTTTGCATGTGTATATACAATTTTCTCTCGCTTTATACAAAACAGAAATAGAATTATACACTTCTGTGTATAAAGCGAGAGAGGCGAGTGGGATTTCTGGGAGAGAGACGCTGGCAAATTTTAGCTAACGTTTGCTATGGAACACAATTAAATCAAACTCTAGCTATTCCATTTATTTTAGGTTATTAGTTTACTATTATATACAATTTTCCCTTCTTTTTAAAATAACAATATTTAATCTAGAGTATCACTCAATTAAGCCCAAATGTGGTTTTATGGGCTAAACTTTTCGTGCTATACAAAGAAAAAAACAGTCAAAAGTAATATATGGACCTTACTTTTCAAATGTTAAACTCATGAATTCACAACATATTATAAGATTTAACTCTAATTAATAAAGGGCAAATTATATATAATAGCAAATTATTAATTTAAATTAAATAATATAACTACAGTTTAATTTAATTGTATCTCATAGCAAACTATTGTCAATTCGTCTCTCTCCCTGAAATTTTCGCTCGCCACTCTCCCTCTCTCTCTCCCGGCATTCTCCAATCTCTCCCTCGCCGCTCTCCCTCTCTCGCTCGCCAGTCTCTCCCTCGCCGCTTTCGCTTTAAACAAACACAAATGTATAAATTGTGTTTATGTTTATATAAAGTGAGAGAAAAATTTATATACACATCCATATACATATATTTTTGTTCAATACACGTATAATTATGCAATACTTATATTTTCCCACCTTGTTCTCTGTTGTCCTTGTCTCTTTATACAAACACAAATTATACAAAATATAATGTATAATTTATGTTTGTATATAGTGAGTGAGAGTGTGTGTGAGAGAGATTTGATATACAAACGTTTTATTTTGATGCAATTGCATACAAATTTAAATTTTTATGCTTATATACAAACACATAAAATTGAATTGCTGCCAATAATTTATACAAACGAGAGGCTGACAACGATTTACACAAATGACATGCTAGCGAAATTATACAAATCTGAAGAGGAGCCAGCAAGTTATACAATCCGATGCTCCATAGCAAATTTTAATTAAAACTATAACATACAAATATGATTTTTATATTTGCTATATGTGAAAGTTGTTCATTAATAAACTCTAATTAATGTTTATACAAATTCTTCCCTTTATTATTACATTTCACAAGGAATTATGCATTTTTAACTTGCATATGGAGTCACTTAGATTATATCTCTAACATAGTTACTTTGGGCGATATGACGTCGTTTCAGTTGGTACAACTTGTCTTGCATACTACATATATACAATAATAAATTTCATCACAGTCATTTTAATTAATCAACTAATTAGCATAAATAATTCGAGTATACTTGTTGTTACCTTAAAATAAACTTCTAGCTTCCTTTTGCGTACCTTATATTCTCTCTTTAATTGCTGAAAAGTTCTTCTACATCTATTTTAATTTACGGTGAAATTAAAATAAACGAAAAAATTAATTATGTAATCTCACGATGAGGTATGAAAAGAAAAAAATATATGCCTCGATAAAACATGATTAGTATACAATTTTGTGATGCGTGAACATTTTATGATATATTCTTTGTCTTTCACAAAAATATCGACTTGTAAATAACCATATTTAAGTAAATTCTAGATAAGCCAGTAGTCATGTAAGAACATCTTGCAAGCCATCAATTACAACAAGTTCGTTCTACAGGATTAATGTTTGGATAATTGATATTGATTTTTTTTAATTTATCTGATCGTAACATGTTAATACATATAAATTATATTGATAGTGTAAAAAATTCTTTATATTAATGATGATTAATTACCCTTCTACGTTTTCAGCTTGGCAATATTCCATGAACTTTGTACATTCAATTTTAACTTTCTTGGCTCCAATGCTGCATACAATTAATCATGAAAAAAATTGTTATAATAAGTTATCATTTACATCTAGTTTTATCATATAACCATCTTGTTAATTTCTAACCTTGAACTACTGCCCTTAAATATCCAACAAATTAAATATTTATATTAATTAATCAGTGTATTAAATATGTTCAAGAGAAAATTAAAACTTACAATAAAGGGCCAATGTTATGGATTAACCTAGCTGAATCATTATAAAACAAAGTAACAACTTCTTCCACAAAGTTAGGAGTAACATCATCTTGTAGCTCTTCCAACTCAGTAAATTGCTCATCAACATATCCCTGCACCTATGCAAGTGACTCAACGACTATCTAATTAAAATTGTCCCATTTCGAATAGTTTAAGGAAAAAAAATTAGTCTTTTTTTGTTTGTTTGGAGTAGCAGTAACTAAATTTGAATTTTGTAGATTGTAAAACTCATCTCAGTTCAACATGATTCTTTTCATACTCGAAATATAACTTTAAGATCTCAGTTCAACATGATTCTTTTCATACTCGAAATATAACTTTAAGAGTCCAATGCCAGTGCCCTGTGCTGACCCAATGGGTCAGAATTACACAAAAGATGTTAAGTGGCCAATACAAAACTAAAAATTGTCTATATATTCCTCCTAAATTAGTGGTAGTTGAAAACATCATATCTCCATAAGTATACTAATATTCAAAGCTATGAAAAATGAGTACTAATTTTATATATTTTCCTTGACTTAGCGATAACTTGGACTGTACATGCAACTCTCTGCATATTCTACTAGGTTATCCGGTTGAGGTAGACGAGTGGCCAAGCCTGTTTAGCAACAAGAAGTGAACATAAATACTATATTTGATAGATACATGTTGAAAAAAGAGTGATGAAGTTCTCCAGTGACAAGATTGTAGAGGCGAAAAATACCAAGTTCATATGCTTTGGCTGCAATGTGAGCTGAAATCTTCCTTATGTTGGCAAATGGTGGGTATATTAATCCCTTCTCCAAGTTCTCTTGACTTATTTCTGCTGCTAAAGCTTCTGCTGTTCAGATGAAAGAATTTGGAGATAGAAATGTAAGATTTTACGAGGATTAAAGGCACCACCTTAGTGTAAAGGTATCAAGGATTCCAATTCAAGGAAAACGTTTACAGCAACATATGCACAGAAGTTATTATCAGAAAAAAATCGAGAGATAGAAGTTGATCAGAACGCGAATGCACCAGATATTATCTTAAATAGTAGAGCAACATTTTGCACAACTTAAAGGCTGCCAGGAGCATGTCATCATGAACACGAATAGAACCAGATATTATTAGCCCCAGACCCAAACCAGGGAAGATGTATGCGTTATTTCGCTAGAGAGAAATTGAATACCTAATGTTATGAAATTTAAATGTATTTAGGAAATATGTAAAGCCATATGTTTTGTAACATTTCAGACCTGACCAGACACGAAGACGTTCCCCTTGTACTCAACTGGAGCGAAAGGTCTCCCGCTAGCAAAAATGGCCCGCCCCAGTATGGATATGGGAAAATTTTAGAACTATAAGAAAACAGAACATTTGCGAAGACGAACATTGACAGAGTAATACCAACTTCACACATAAAAGATGGACTGTCCAATTTACGTCTAAAGTTAACCCCAAAATCTATGCTTATCATCATATTGCAAGGTAAATCAAAGCATATAGTGGTATATAACATTGTAGATGTATTCTAAATTAAAGCGGAACAGAAAGTTTAGAATGCATCTACAATGTTATCAGCCCTAAATTCTGTTAAAGAAGCAAACATGTGTCGTCTTATGATTGTATCTATCAATTACTTATATTCATAGTACTATCAATGAGAAATGCAGAAAACGATCAAATATATTATCTTCCTCTACTCTCTTCTTCCTTTCTCTATTCTCTTCTTCCATTTTCAACAGTCTAGTGACAAGTACATTCACCCTTAAATCTATGCTTACTGTCTAATTGCAAGGTAAACCAAAGCATATCGCGAGCGTATGTAACATTGTAGATGCATTCTAAATTAAAGAGTACTTACGACCAACTAGCATGCTTGAAAACTTAAATCTCCAGTGGAACAGACAATAGATAGAACAATTGGAACATATTAATATGGCTGACAATAAATGCAGAATTAACATCTTACTTC
The DNA here is from genome assembly GCF_001406875.1 of Solanum pennellii. Lineage (NCBI taxonomy): Eukaryota > Viridiplantae > Streptophyta > Magnoliopsida > Solanales > Solanaceae > Solanum > Solanum pennellii. The sequence goes on along the minus strand of NC_028644.1, from coordinate 58,937,439 downwards.
AGCTGCTTCTTCTTCAACAGGTTGCCTGTCATGCCACCACTTGGCAAAGGGGCAATATTTCTGTCTGATCTAATTGACCCATGACCCTTCATACCAAAAAATATCAACTTCGTTTTCTCCACAATTCTGTTCTGTGCTTCCCTTATTCTCTGTTTCTGTCTCACTTTTTCGAATTCCTCAACCTCCTCTCTTCCCTAGTCTCGTTGGAATTTTTCACTGGCAATGGAGTTGTTTGTTTAAATCGAACAGCCTGAGAAGGTGGGTGAGGACACGAAGGAGGAGGAAGCAGACAGAATCGTGGCTCAGAAGGTGGAGGAGGGGACGAAGGTTGATACCGATTTACTAGCGGAGAGAACAGTTCCTGAGACGGTTGAGTAAAAGACGAAGGAGGAGGAGGAGAAGGTGGAGGTGGGCACGGTGTCGGAGAAGGTGGAGGAGGAGGAGGCTGTGGATACAAGGAATCCGGCGGAGGCGGCGGCAGATATGGATGTCTCGACAGTGGAGGAGGAGGGATGAATTGGTACGAGTATGGCGAGCCCTCGTTCACCCGATAACCCCAATTCTGCCTGAACTGAGACATCGGCAAATTGTTATGAGGCGGCGGTGGCAGCAGCGGCGGCGGGAATGACGAAGAAGTTAGAATTCTACAGAACACTTTTTGTTTTGATATTGTGGTGTTTTTGGAAGTTGTAGACACTTATAAGAACTTAACTCCCAAGAACATTATATCAAATAAAAGTGTCAGGCTTTGTAGATTTCTACCTCTTGGTCATTTTTACCATCGCATAACAATTCGCTATCATCATCATGTCTCAATTCAGGCAAAATTGGGGTTATCGAGTGAAAGAGGGATTGTCATATTCGTACCAATTCATCCCTCCTCCTCTAATGTCGAGAAATGCATATCTGCGGCAGGAGCCGCTGCTGAATTCCTTGTATCCACATCCTCCTCCTTCTCTTTCATTTCCTCCACCTCTCTGACACCGTGCCTACCTCCAGCCACTTCTCCTTCGTCTTTTTCTACACCGTCTCAGTCACTGTTTTCTCCGCTGATAAATCAGTATCCGCCTCCGTCCCTTCCTCAACCTTCTCAGCCACGATTCCGTCTTCTTCCTCCTTCTTCGTGTCCTCACCCACCTTCTGAGACTGTTCGATTTAAACAAACAGCTCCATTGCCAGTGAAAAATTCCAACAAGACTAGGGAAGAGAGGAGGTTGAGGAAGAAGAAGGAATTCGAAAAAGTGAGACAGAAACAGAGAATAAGGGAAGCACAGAACAGAATTTTGGAGAAAATAAAGTTGATATTTTTTGGTAGGAAGGGTCATGGGTCAATTAGATCAGACAGAAATATTGCCCCTTTGCCAAGTGATGGCATGACAGGCAATCTGTTGAAGAAGCAGCACCTAAAGTAAGACGTTAATTCTCCTCTTGTACACTGAAGAAATTCATATTCATCACCTTGTCAGAATTGAAAAGTATGTTTGGAAATTACTTGCTCTATTTTTTGTTGGATATTGGGTTTGAAATACCCAATTCTTTATTTTGAGAATACAGATGTACCATTCTTGATTCGATTCCAACAATGGAAAACAACTGAGAATACAGATGTACCATTCTTGATTCGATTCCAACAATGGAAAACAACTGAGAATACAGATGTACCATTCTTGATTCGATTCCAACAATGGAAAACAACTAGACTAATTTCAGTCTCATTTATAATTGATTGATGAATGATTTCACCTAATAACTCGAAAATCTATTTGATACTTTTTTTTTATTTTAAAAATGAGAGTTAATTAGTTGAATTTTAAACCTTAATAATTTGATGAAAATATATTTAAGAAAGACCTATGACATGGTAAGCTGGAAATTTTTGGAGGAAGCACTAATTTGATATGAATTTCCTAAAAGCTCTACATAGTTGGTAATGATATGCGTAACTTCACTATATTTTACCGTAAAAGTAAATGGTGAAGGGAATGAACTTTTGTTGGCAAGAGAGGTTTACGACAAGGGGATCTAATGTCTCTACTCTTCTTTGTCCTAGTAATAGAGTTTTTGTCGAGGGTCTAAAAGTGAATGAATACCTGGCTTTCATTTTCATCCAATGTGTAAGCATCTGAATTTGACTCATTTAAACTTTATCGATGATCTAATGATATGTTGTAAATGTGACACTAGTTCTGTGGCTAGAGTGATGGAAGCTTTAACTCATTTTAGTGAAGCAACGAGTTTTGTGGCCAATGTAGATAAATCTAACTTGTTTGTAGTCGGAGTAGACCATAGGAACTTTCGGACAATTTTTAGGATTGACTGGGTCCCTCTAGGACATCTCCCCATGAGATATCTTGGGCTTTTATATTCCTCCAAGAAGTGGAAGAGAGTGGATTTTCAACTTCTGATAAATAAGATCATTAGCCGATTAAAACTGGTTATATCTTATGCTGGTAGAATTTAAATTGTGACTATCGTTTTGCTCTCTATACATAGTTTATAGGGGTTTGTGTTCATTCTACCCCAAAGTATTCTCAAGGAGGTTGATAGAATTTGTAGGAACTATCTTTGGGTGAGTAATGAAGAGATGAGGAAAGTATCGCATAGGAGAAAATTTGTTGTCCAAAGGAGTTTGAAAGGTTGAATGTTAAGGGCTGCAGTAATTGAAATATTGCATGAGTAGGCAAATTGTTATGGCAGTTATCAGAAAAACAAAAATATTTTGTGGGTGAAATGGGTACATGAGATCTGTATAAGGAATGATGATTCCATTAGGGAACATATTCTGCCTCTAGATTGCAGTTGGTATTTGAAAAAGTTAAATATACAGTCGAACAACAAGAGGAACTGGTATTTACAAGGGAGGTGTAATCTAACTTATTATGTCCAATATTCAATCTCTGCCATCTACAAAGCAATGCTGGGTGAATTGAACTGGCTAAAGATAGTTTATCTTATTTGGACTTCTGTAGCACAGCCAAGGCATTGAATGATAATTTGATTAGCAGTACAAGACAGACTACTTACCAAGAAGAGGGTGTTATGTTTGAACATTCCTATTGATAATGAGATATGTTGTTTATGCCACAGCCAAGTGATGGAGACCCAGTTGCATCTCTTTACCCACTGCACTTGGCTGGGACAAGTGAAAGCTAGTATTACCTTGGGCTAACATACATGTGTATACAAGTGAGGTGCGATAGGTACTAGAATGAATCAAGAGAAAACATTGGAGTCGATTCTGTAAAGAAGTGATTGCAGCAGTTTGGAGTGTCATAGTTTACCACACTTGGAGGAAAAGAAACTGGAAGTTGTATAGAGTGGTTGCAGTAGTTTGGAGTGCCATAGTTTACCATACTTGGAGGGAAAGAAACTGGAAGTTGTATAGAGGCACAATTGTGAATAGTAACATAGTAATTACACAGATAAAAATCAGAATTTATAGAAAGAATGACATTGTTTATGGGATCTAAAAAAGCTAATAGAAGTAATAGGTTGAGTCAACATTTTTCTATGTAACTATTTTCTTGTTCAGTTGGAGGCTTAAAGACATAAAACCTTCTTAGAATGTGGCTATGCATTTAGGTGCTCTATAGATGTAATGGTTCTTTTGTTTGTTAATGATATTTACAGTTTACCAAAAAACCCTAATAATTTTTGAAAAACATTGACCTATTTTTTTTATCTTTTGTTTTGTTTGATGTTCATGGTAAGTGCAAAATATCCATCAATCAATAAATAAAATGAATATGTGCAACTGATACTTATCGGAATCGCTGGAAAAAAAATCGCCTTCCATTTCTCAGATCAAAAAGACAGCAAAAATCATATGTTTCTGATTCATCTATTGTCCTGCACTCAAGAATCACAAGAACTTTAAATTAGAAAGAGATTACAACCTTGGCTAAAAAGTAAATCGGTACCACTGACCTTATCGAAATCATCATCTATTTTTAAAGTCAAAAAGTCGGCAAAAACCCTCCGTTTTCATTTCTCCAACACTCAATAACCACAAAAATCTTAAGTAAGATTTCAACTTTGGCAAAAAAAATAATCAATCAAATCAATTAATCAAATAAATTTGTACCACTGTTACTTACCGATTACCGAAATTGACAGATAGAAATCATTGTTATTTCTAGGGTTAAAGAGTCGGCAAAACTCCTTCGTTCGTGATTCTCCTGCACTCAAGAGCCACAAGAAAAATAAACATATAAATAAAATTGTCATATACCTATTAATATTTTCAGTTATATAAGTAGAAAATAAATAATATTGTTATATTGATCCACATTTATTTGTTACAGGTGTTTCTTTGCTGGCACAAATTATATTTACTTATAAAGAATCTTAATATTTTATTAGTTTAAAATATATTTAAGTAACTTTAAAGATCATTAAAAGGTTCAACTTTAAAAATAAAGTATTCATACATAATATTTTATTTTTGACTTAAAGATTTTTTTTTTTTTTAAATTGTCATATATATCAATAATTATCTGTCACATGTTTTTCTTTACTTGCATAAATTATTTTTATTTAAAATGTTTTTTTAATATTTTCTTTTTTCCTATTTTTATGTAAATAACTTTACATTTATTTTTAAAAAGTCATAAAAAAGACCAACTCAAAACATGATATTTTACTCTTGACTTATGATTCATTTTAGAATTAAATAAATAATTGATGGATCAGATTAAATAAATATGATATTGTCAAATTAGACTTTTAATTTTGCAACACTTTAATTATTAGTAGTGTCCATCATTGATTATAAAATTGATAAAAAGAAATTAATGTGTTAAATAGTCAAATAAATGACAAGTCGAGTAGATGTGTTACGAAAATAAATGATTTTGTTATGTTTTATTTTTTTTGAATTCTGAGAATGAGTCGGCCCATTCTAACATTATTTATAAAAAGCTGAAAGGAGATTTAACCTGTGATGACAAAAAAAAATGCAAATTGAGCGAGAATCAGAGAGAATACAAAAAAAAAACGTAAAAAATATACGACTTTAATACTGATAATATGTAAAGTAAAACTTATATTTATATACCAAAAGGTTAGTTGTGAAATAGAGATAATAACGAATAAATTTTAAAGCATAAATTTATAATAATAATAATATAAAACATGGCTTCTTAATATTTTATTATTTTAATTTTTAAATTGAAGTAACTCTAACTTCATCAAATTTTTTAAAAAAATTATAAGAATGATCAATTCAAAATTAAACATTCAAAAAATCATATTTTACTTTTGATTTATAACTTTATTTAGAAAACAAATAGACAAATAAAACTTAACTTTCTTTTTATTTAAAATCATAAAAATAATAAACTCAATATGATATTTTACTTTTGAATGTATGCCATTTTTAGAAAATGAATAAACGAATGAACTTGTCATATATGTTAATATTCACCACCTATAAACATTTCCTTATTTGCATAAATACATTTCTTATATCTCTTTTTTTTCCTTTTTTAAAATTAAGTAGCTTTTGACTTCATTATTTATAAAAAAAAACATAATAAGAATCAACTCAAAATATGATATTTTAGTTTTGATTTATGACTCGTTTAGAAAATAAATAAATAGATAAAATTGTCAAATCTATTAGTATTCATTAGTTTTAGTATTCATTTTATCAAACATTACATGTTTTTCATTGTTTTCATAAATTATATTTACTAATAACAATTCTTCGTATTTTGTTAGTTCTTTTTTTAAAATAAATAAATAAATAAATCAAGTAACTTTAATTTTTATAAAATTGTAATATTTATTAATATTTGTCTGTCACAAGTATTTCTCTACTTGCATAAACTACTTTTTCTTATAATAATTTTTTCTTTTTTTCTTTTTAATGTAAGTAACTTTATCATTACGTTTTTAAAAAATCATAAAAAGAATAACTCAAAACATGAAAATTCAAAAAACTGATTATTTACTTTTGATTTGTAATTTATTTCAGAAAATTAATAAATAAATGATGAATTAAATAAAATAAAATAAACATAATTATTGTCAATTGTATTTTTAATTTTGCAACACTTTAATTATTGCAGTAATCAATCATTGATTATGGAATTTCCAAATACATTAATATATGAAATTATCAAAAATTCTTTTTCATTAATTAACAAGGGAGAAGGTCTTATATACCCCTCAACTTTGTCATTTAGAGCTGATATACCCTTTGTTATGAAAGTGGCTAATATATACCCCTACTTGTAAACAAATGGCTCACATATATCCTTTTTCTCTAACGGAAATGAAAAAAAATATAATTTTAATTTAACTTTTTATTATCTTTTTCTACAAAAATATAATCCCATATGAGTAAATCTAATCCTCGTCAAACAATTTTTTTTGACTTTTTTTTTTGTTTCAATGACTAATTCAAAATTATTATTTTGATAATCAAATTTATTTATGTTTCACTAATATTCTTGTAAAACTTATTGTAGGTGACCAAATTTCTTTCTTCGAATACAAAAATCAAATTACAATATAGACAAAAAAATAGTTTAAATTTTTTTCTTTAAACTAAGGAATGAAAGAAAAAAATAAAATAAGAATAAGAACTCAAATGATTATAATAAAAGAGGTCAAAAAATAATTTATGTATGAAAAAAATTAAAATATACCTTGAACTTTGATAGAAGAATCGTATATACCCCTAAATATTTTTTTAAAAAAATTAAAGTAATAAGTATAAATTTAAAACTAATTTTTTTAACTTCCGTTTAATGAAGGGTATATATGAGTCATTTTGTAACGGCAGGGGTATATGTGAGCGTTTGTATAACGGTAAGGACATATATGAACCCCTTTCATAACGAGGGATATATCAGCTTTAAATGACAAAATTGAAGGATATATCATACCTTTTTCCTATTTAATAATGACTAGATTACACAATTAATGTCATAAATATCCTTCCATATTTGTATCCATAGAACTTACCACCCTTGAGCTTTTAAATATTATATTTATATGCTTTATTTTGATACTTTTTTGACAAAATTAAATTGTTTTTGGTGTTTCTGTTTTGTCTAGTGCAAGATTATCCCTTTACAGTTTAATTATTAGTTTTTTTTTTTCAAAATGTTTACCTTCCTTGTGAAATTGTTTATATATTGTGATATTTCTTTCTTAAAAAAATCAATTTAAGGAGGACGTAGGAATAAAGCTGTCACGACCCAAAACGAGCCGCGAGTGGCACCCACATTTATTCTCCTATGTGAGCGAACCAACCAATCTAATCCCAATTCTTATCAATATTTCAACCATAATAAACAGAATATAATGCGGAAGACTTAAAACTCATTAATGAAAATCGATTAAATAACTTCTAAAAACTCAATACTTATTGTTCCCAAAAACTGGAAGTCATCACCACAAGAACATCTATCCTCAAATTACTAAATCTAAGAGTATCAAAGAAGCTAAAATAAGTTAAACAGCTAGTCCATGCCAGAACTTCAAGGCATCAAGGCGTAAATGAGAGGGAATCCAGTCTGAGCTAGGAACAATAGCTCACCCTGAAATCTGACGTGATGA
>NC_028644.1:58906927-58921544 GCF_001406875.1 Solanum pennellii | reverse complement strand
TCGTGAAGTTCAGAGAGTCGATCTCAGTACCCAAATTTTCAGAATCTAAGTGTTTTGGAACGAGACCCCCTCGACGGTCCGTCGTGCCCATGACGGTCCGTCGTGGGATCCGTCGACCCAGACAGTTATTACCAGAAATAATCTCTACTGCTCAAAACGACTAAACAGGTCGTTACAAAAGCGAGAGAAAATTTTATATACACATCCATATACATATATTTTTGTTCAATACACGTATAATTATGCAATACTTATATTTTCCCACCTAGTTCTCTGTTGTCTTTCTCCCTTTTATACAAACACAAATTATACAAAATACAATGTATAATTTATGTTTATATATAGTGAGTGAGAGTGTGTGTGAGAGAGATATGATATACAAACGTCTTATTTTGATGCAATTGCATACAAATTCAAATTTTATGCAGATATACGAACACATAAAATTGAATTGAGAGGCTGCCAAGATTTATACAAACGAGAGGCTGACAACGATTTACACAAATGGCATGCTAGCGAAATTATACAAATCTGAAGAGGAGCCAGCAAGTTATACAATCCGATGCTCCATAGCAAATTTTAATTATAACTATAATATACAAATATGATTTTTATGTTTGCTATATGTGAAAGTTGTTCATTAATAAACTCTAATTAATGTTTATACAAATTCTTCCCTTTATTATTACATTTCACAAGAAATTATGCATTTTTAACTTGCATAAGGAGTCACTTATATTATATCTCTAACATAGTTACTTTGGGCGATATGACGTCGTTTCGGTTGGTACAACTTGTCTTGCATACTACATATATACAATAACAAATTTCATCACACTCATTGTAATGAATCAACTAATTAGCACAAGGGAAAAGGGTCTGATATACCCCTCAACTTTGTCATTTAGAGATGATATACCCGTTGTTATGAAAGTGGCTCATATATAACCCTACTTGTAAACAAATGGCTCACATATACCCTTTTCCTCTAACCGAAATGAAAAAAAAAATTTAATCTAATTTTTTTTTTCTAAAAAATATAATCCCATATGAGTAAATTTAATCCTTGTCAAACATATTTTTTTTGACTTTTTTTTATTTCAATGACTAATTTAAAATTATTATTTTGATAATCAAATTTATTTATGTTTACTAATATTCTTGTAAAACTTATCGTAGATGACCAAATTTTTTCTTCGAATACGAAATTAAATTACAATACACGCAAAAATAGTTTAATGTTTTTTCTTTAAACTAAGGAATGAAGAAAAAAATAAAATAAGAATAAGAAACTCAAATAATTATAATAAAAGAAGTCAAAAAATAATTTATGTATGAAAAAAATTAAAATATACGTTGAACTTTGATAGAAGAATCATATATACCCTTAAATAATTTTATAAAAAAATTAGAAGTAATAAATATAAATTTAAAGCTAATTTTTTAACTTCCGTTAAATGAAGGGTATATGTGAGCCATTTTGTAACGGCAGGGGTATATGCGAGCCGTTTGTATAACGATAAGGGCATATATAAGCCACTTTTATAACGAGGGGTATATCAGCTCCAAATGAGAAAGTTAAGGGGTATATCAGACCCTTTTCCCATTGAAGAATATACCAAATTGCATCTAAAGGTTGGTAAAATAGGAGAATAGCCTTTCATGCTACCGTCTCCTTTTGAGAATGATGAAGGGACAGTCTAATTATCCATTGAGTTTCGAACCGAACAGTAATAGAGATTGAAAAATACTAATATGATTTTTTTTTGTTTTGGCAAAGAACATATTATTATATAGTCCAGTGGGTCATCTTTAAGCTTGTTTGGACGGACTTATTACATAGCATTGTGTTGTCATTTGATTTGATTTTTATTTAAATTTTATTGTATTGTATCATTAAGTAACACATGAGGTAACAAAAAGTCCTATTTCTTGTAACCACCTATCAATTTGGTGTGATCACCTTCTTTTTTTTCCTCATAGAGGCTCAAATATCTCAGTGAAATTTGAGAAAAAGCTCATCTATATCATCCGTTAAATGTTTGACTCATCTATGATATTTTCATTTGAGAATAGGTTTATCCATGTCATTATTTGTTAACTGAAATGATATAAATAGATAAAATTTTAACGGATCGAATAAGATAGAAATAGATCTTTTCTCAAAGTTCGATGACATATTTGAGCTTTTTCCCTTTTAAAAAAATAATTTATTTAATGATGTGGCCAAATCATAATTGACTACGTGTAAAAAAATGCAAAATGAAACTATTTTTGGTTAACAAATAATGACATATATGAGCCTTTTCTCAAAAGGAAATGGTATAGATGAGCCAAGGCATAAATGAGTTGTTTCTCAAAATTCGATGACATATTTGAGCTTTTTTCCGATTTAATAATCATGTTTTTTATTTTATAGTTCTACTGCATGTCCTACTTTTGTTTATACTTCAAATTATTGATATGTCATATTATGTAACAACGAAAAATGGTACAATCTATTCAATCATGATATTAGTCCGATACAATATGACGTAATAACCATCCAATGAGAGTTTATGCACCAATGATTTACAACTCATACTGAATGTCAATTGGCATGTGGAGTTGATCAGAAGGAGACAACTAGTCAATGAGTGTTGCTTCACACTAATTTATTAGGAAAGCACAGTGCAGCTTCCACCCTAAATAACGCAAATTTGAAGTTACTTCAAACGGAAATAACTACGTTGACTTCAAGTATGAGCTCTTTATTATACTTATAGTGACTTCACTGCCAAAATTAAAAGAAAATAAATGGAAAGTATCAATGAAAAAATGCAATTGTTTTTCCTCATTTATTTCGTCCTAATTAGCCCAAGTTTACAATTGGAACAGACCGTGTTGTTAAAATTGAAACAACACTGGAGCGATGCGGAGTTCCTCCAGTCATGGAATTCAAATTCTTCAGAATGCACTTGGTCTGGAGTTTGGTGCATCGATGACAGGGTAGTCACAGAACTACATCTTGGAGGAAAAAACATAACCGGATCAATTTCATCGATAATATGTGAGCTCAAGAACCTTACCTTCATTGATCTCTCCAACAATAATATTTCAGGAGTCATACCAGTAAGCCTGAAAGATTGCTCAATGTTACAACATTTGGATTTGTCCAATAATTCATTGAGCGACCGGATTCCAGGTGAGTTGTTTGAGATGAAACAATTACTCAATTTATATCTTAATGGTAATATGTTGTCTGGTGAGATGCCAAAAGAAATAGCATCATCCCAGCTGAAAAATCTTAATCTCTCTGAGAACTACCTGAACGGTTCGATACCAGAAGATATTGGTAACTTGAAAAATATTGTGAAATTGGACATGTCACATAATTCTTTAGGTGGTTCAATTACTAACAAGTTGTTTCAGTTGCATCATTTGCGTCACCTTTCGCTAAGTTTCAACTATTTGTCCAGTGTGATACCTGATGAAATGAACTTGTTTAGTTTGTATGATATGGATCTTTCACATAACCAATTGACTGGTCCTATACCAAAGGGATTTCGGTATTTACCTGGACTGCATGCTCTGGATTTGTCGTATAATCAGTTATCAGGAGATATCTCGCAAAGTATAGAACATCTCACGCCTAGAAATACTTTAAAGCTTTGTTCCAACAAATTCTCAGGAAGAATTTCTGCTGAATTTGTGAAGTTAACATACGAAGAGAATTGCTTTGACGAGTCCAATCTTTGTTCTGCATCCAAGAACTTATCCGTTCCTAGCCTACCAAGCTGTTCTTCTGATGATGAGGTTCAAAAATCTTCGAGACCAAAACACTTGATTATCATTATTCCTATTGTAGGATTTGGGGTAGCAATACAGTTAACATGGATCTTTTACATGGTCAGAAAGCATTGGTGGAAAACAAAGAAGCGGAATGTTAAAGATGACATGAAGCTCATTTCATTTCAGAACTTGAAGGTGAATACAAAAGACATTTTGTGTAGCTTGAAAGACGAAAACATAATAGGAAATGGAGGATCAGGGAAGGTTTATCGAGTTAGGCAATACTTATGCTGTTAAAAGCATAGGGCATGGAGAAAAATCAGGTGGAAGACCCCAAAAAGAGTTCCTGGCAGAAGTTAGAACACTTGGTAGCATTCGACACAACAACATTGTCAAGCTCATGTGTTGCATCTCAAGTTTAGACAGAAAGCTTCTAGTCTATGAATACTTTGAGAAACAAAGCCTCGACAAATGGCTTCACGGAGAGAAAAGAGCAGCATCACCAGGTCAAAGTAGTACCCCGGCCCTGGATTGGCAAATGAGACTAAATATAGCCATTGGTGCAGCTCAAGGACTATGCTATATGCACCATCATTGCACTCTAGCCATCATTCATAGAGACATTAAGTCCAGCAATATCCTTCTGGACTCAGAATTCAATGCAAAAATAGCAGATTTTGGACTAGCAAAAATACTATCCAGGCGGGATGATGATCCTGAGACAGCATCTGCTATTGCTGGAACATTTGGTTACATTGCACCAGGTACATAACAGTTCAAACATTTATGAATATTCAATCTTCTAAAATCCAATTCTAATATATCAAATTTTAATATTTGGTCCTGACAGAGTATGCCTCGACATTCAAAGTGAACGTAAAGACTGATATCTACAGCTATGGAGTGGTGCTATTAGAATTGACAACAGGGAGAGAACCCGTTCTCAGGGATGAGCAAATGAATCTAACAGAATGGGCGCTACAGCGTTACAGAGAGGGGAATTCCATTCTCGATGCCCTCGATAAAGAAGTGATGGAAACAAGTAATATGGGACAAATGAGAAGTGTTTTTAAACTAGGAGTGATGTGTACAGGAGCATCACCATCTGGTAGGCCATCAATGAAGGAGGTTTGCTATGTTCTCCAAAGCTGCAGAGACTCTAATATTTGAGAGAGAGAGACATAATTGTAAATAGAGATGATTAGAGTCTTTGATGATTTATGCAAATAGTATCTACTCATTTGTCATGAACTGATTTTGAAGATTATAAAAAACTTCACGGTTCCTTGTGACTAATCCTATTTCAAGATTAAAATCTACATGATTTCTCCTACGATATATTACATGAAATTTGTCTGTGACTCTCATTTTTTTCTGTTAGCAAAGCATGTCTTCTACTTGTTTGCATCAGTAGTAATTTTAATTTCATTACAGTTACAAATGAATAGTATGTCTTACATTGTAAGTAGGAATGGCAATAATGTAAGTAGGAATGGCAATGGAGCAGGGCAAAGATAGGGCGGGGCAGGGCAAGGGTTTAATGGGACAAGATAGGGGACACTACTTAAATGGGGTAGGGCAGGGCGAGGCGGGTCAAATCTAATATTCTTAGAACATTCAAAGGGCAGGGTAGGGATGGGTTTTGTTGGGCCAAACCGTCCATTAATTCAATTGTGCTTTGGCTGATTTCAAAAGATAAATAAAAGAAATGCAGAATAACACAATGAATAATTAGGAGGTTTTAATAGTTTCGTACTGATCAGTATTTAATGGTACAAATCATGTATATATAAATGTGTAGACAATATTTGAATGAAACAAGTGAACAAGTGCATCTAATTAGCAGCAGCTCTTTCATCTATCCTCAGAATGTTCAATATATTTTCCATCTTTCTAGATTTAGAATTAATAACCTATAACTAATATATTCTGCTTCTTAGAATGTATTTTTTCACCCTAATCATATTGAATAAGTGGGGAGGACATAGTAAATGTAAAGAGTTTGTGGAATTTATTTTTCATTACTTCCACTAAAAAGTCATTTTTCTTATTTTAAAAAATTATTTTCATAAAGAAAATACTTTTCAAAAATTTAGACGAACAATCGAACACACACTTACTCAAAGATTTGATTGGAAAAGGACATGTCTCACTTTCTAGTACAATTGTAATACTAATTCAAGATTCCTATCAACTGTCAAACCGTGTGTTAGTAACAAGTGAATGAATTAATGGGACTGTAGTTCAATAAGATTGTAGATCATATAAAAAGTGTAAATTAAAACTTAAACGGGGCAGGGCGGGACAAGTAACAATATTGAAAATTTTTTAAATGGGACGGGGTAGGGGGGGTTTAAATCTTAGTGGGTTGAGGTTTGCCCCGCCCTAACCCACCCCAACCCAAACTATTGCCATTCCTAATTGTAAAAAGTTTAATTACAAAATTTGTAAACAACGTATACAAGAAAATTTATTTGAAAACTCTAAATGACTCTACATTACAAATTTTATTGAGTAACTTTGGTGTAAAAGGACAACAAAGAAAGTATACATGTAAATTTATTAGAAAACTTAGATGGATTTAGATCATAAATTTTATTTCAAGTCATGGTTCCAAGGAGTTTAGTTATGCATCTTGTTATTGGAGCACATACAATTTTGAGAGCCAAACTCATCTGCTAGACAAGGAGGCCGAGTTTTTCCATCCTGAAACCACCTCTTCCTCTCTTGCATTAGTTCATTGAAGAAACTATCTATCGTTTCTCTTGTGATACCTGGCATAACCACAACATGTGCCAAGCCACTTAAGTAACACAGTTGCCAACGGAGAATGAATTTATGATCACAAGGTCGTTCAAAAACAACGATAATGCTAAATTCATTGAGCATAGCACCAATTCCTGCTTTAACAAGTTTATCTTTCAAATATCGAGCGTTCTCAATGCATGTTATGGAATCTTGTTGCAATCCGGCATGTCCTTTCATGTTTAAACAGTACCATAAGAATATTGGTGTCAATCCATTTCGACTACCACAAATTGTTGTGTCTATTGAGGCAATATACTCAATTTTTGAGAGGGTGCTAACATAACTTTTCCTTGTTATCTGAATGCCACAAGGCATTGGACATCCCAAGAATTTGTGCCCTGAAATTGAAATACTTCCAATTGGTTTCTTGAAGGTAATTTTTTTTGCCTATTGTCAAATACCATAAAAAAAATTATGTCACTGTAACTTTGATCTAAAATAGTTGAAGAAAACTTGAACAAAACTAGACTTACATGTTTGATAAAGGGGAGAATTAAGCCACTCAAGGCTGCATCGCAATGGATGTAATATCTATCACTGGAATATCCACAATTTTCAAGTGTTTGTATGACGAAATCAAGGTCATCAATAGCTCCTTTGAAGGTTGTTCCTATACACAGATATATTCTAATTTACCAAAGGTGATGTTATAAGATGTAAGAATATATATGTATGTATTTTTACCAATATTGATATTGATGATAGCTGGTTTGTTCTTGTTGACAAGTAACTTTGATTGTAAATCTTCATAATCAATTTCCCCATTAACTAAAGTGTTGATAGTTTGTAGCTCCATTCGATACAATCTTGCTATTGATAATTATAGTTGACACAATCATTTAATTAGTTACTGCAGTTAGTTAGTTAGAACTAGTTAGTTTATCCCTAATTCTGTTAATTCTGTTATTTTTCTTGTTACACAGCTTTGGATGCTTTCTACTTTTCTGCATTGTATAAAAGTGTGATACCCTCATAATAAACACACTCTCTTTTCCCCAAACTTCCATCTTCTCTGTTTCCTCTCTAAACATACGTCTTCTCTAACTTCTCTCCAAGTTCATCCATGGACAATCGAAGCATGGTAATGGAGTATTTTTGATATGGTATCAGAGCAGGAGGTATTTGCTCTGTTTTCTGTCGTTGTGTTGATCGAATTACTTGTTTTTGTTCTTTGTGTTGTGATTCTGATCGATTGCTAGATCGAATTCAGATCGATTTTGTTTTTCTCTTCTTCCGCTGCATTCATTCACTCAGATCCTTGAATTGAATCACTATGGCAACTGAAACTGGTTCAACTTCAAATGATACTACTGTAAATGGCAGTAGTGCTATCAATGAGGAACTCAATTCACCTCTGTATATGCATCCCTCGGATAATCCAGGTGCTTCACTAGTTCAAGTTCCTTTTGATGGAGTAGGATATAGATCATGGAAACGAAGTGTTCTTAGAGTGTTATCGGTGAAGAATAAGCTAGGATTTATTAATGGTGATTGTAGAAGGCCTAATCCGGGAACACCACGATTTCGTCAATGGGGAAGATGCGATGACATGGTTACTTCCTGGATTCTTAATTCTCTGTCAAAGGAAATTGCAGAAAGTGTGGAGTATGTTTCTGATTCATTCGAACTGTGGAAAGAATTAGAGGATCGATATGACCAAACCAATGGTGCAAAGCTATATCAAGTTCAACGTGAAATTAACGAGTTATCACAGGGAACTTTAGACATCACTACTTACTACACCAAGATGAAAAGACTGTGGGAAGAATTGAACACATTACATGCGAAAACTCAGTGTAACTGCAATTGTACTTGTGGAGCTAAGGATAATATGTTCAAGGTAGATCAGGATAGAAAATTGATACAGTTTCTTATGGGGTTGAATGAAGTTTATACTGTAATTCGAGGGAACATTCTCATGTTGAATCCATTACCCTCTCTAGCACAAACCTTTTCCTTGTTGATACAGGATGAAAAGCAAAGAGAAATTAAGCCTAACACTCAAATGTTCATGGAGTCTACTTCTCTATATGCCAAAGGTGCAGGGAAGAAAATCACTGAATCTGTTAACTTCAGTGGAAATAGCTCAGCAGGAGCAAGTACTTCTAGGTCCATGAAGCCAAATTACCCTTCCACAGATAACTCCAATTTCAGAACAAATTACTCCCAAACCAGTTCTTACAATGGTAGCAGCAGGCCTCGAATGGTATGTGATTATTGCAAAAGACCAGGGCACACTAGAGATAGATGTTATAAATTGCATGGTTATCCACAGATGAGCAATCAGAATCCTCCTAGATTTAACAAAGGCAAAGGTCTTATGGTTGATGCTCAGGGTGAAAATGGCTCAGGAGAGGAAAATCACAAAGGAAATCATAATGATGCAAGTCATCAGCTGACAAAAGAACAGTATGTTCAGTTCATGGAGATGTTACAACATTTTCAAGCTGGGAAAGACAATACTCAACAACACAATGATTTTTCAGGTGGTGCTGTGAATTCTGCCTTTGCAGGTATGATAGCATGTACTTCTTCAGTTGATTTTGGCAAATTATCATGCAGATGTCCTCACAATAAAATTGACTCTTGGATACTTGACTCAGGGGCCTCTAACCATATGACTTTCAACATAACCCTCTTAACAAATATTGCATACCTTCCCTGTCCTTTATTGATTACCCTACCAAATGGTTACAAAGTGAAAGTAGTAAAAATAGGTAGTGTGGTACTTGCATCAAACATTATTCTACATGAAGTCTTGTATGTGCCTTCCTTTAAATACAATCTTATTTCCATTAATTGTCTCTCAAAATCTATGCCTAAGAGCATTGTGTTTTTATCTGAATTCTCATGTACTTTGCAGGCCCCTTCAATGAAGAGGCCTCTGGTGATTGGTGAGGCAAAAGATGGGCTATATTTTTTGTGTTCTAAATGCTTGATGAAATCCAATCATTCTGGTGATACATGTAGCTCTTCAGTCTCAATTTCAAGTCGAGATGTTTCCAGTTTCAAATCTGTTTCTTGTCCTATTTCTTCATGCACACATAATAAATGTAATCAACATTCTGTTCCATTCAATAAAAGTCCTTGTGTTTCTGCCTCTTTTACCAGTGATGATGTAAATGTGTTGTGGCATAATAGACTTGGACATGTTCCTTTTGTGAAAATGAAGGAAATTAAGTCAATACCTGAGAATTTTTCTGCTAAACAACCTTTCATTTGCAATATTTGTCCCATGGCAAGACAAGAAAGAATGCCCTTTCCTCATAGCACTCATACTACTACCAAAATATTTCAACTTGTGCACATAGATCTTTGGGGTCCATACCATAATGTTACTCATGATAATTGTAGGTATTTCATCACTCTTGTTGATGATTACAGTAGGTGTACATGGACTCAATTGTTAGCATGTAAAAGTAACACCTTGGGAGTTATAAAAACCTTTTTGTCAATGATTGAAACTCAATTCAGCACATGTGTTCAGACCATAAGAACTGATAATGGACTTGAGTTTGTAAATTCAGAAACTTCCACCTTCTTCAAAACAAAGGGAATTATCCATGAAAAAACCTGTCCTTACACACCACAACAGAATGGTGTGGTGGAAAGGAAACACAA
Organism: Solanum pennellii; assembly: GCF_001406875.1. Taxonomy (NCBI): domain Eukaryota; kingdom Viridiplantae; phylum Streptophyta; class Magnoliopsida; order Solanales; family Solanaceae; genus Solanum; species Solanum pennellii. The sequence goes on along the minus strand of NC_028644.1, from coordinate 58,911,344 downwards.
ATACTTGTTAGAGACTGCTAGAGCTCTTCTTTTCCAATCAAAATTACCTCTTAGATACTGGGGTGAATGTGTGTTATGTGCCACATATATCATTAATAGACTTCCTAATTCTCATGTGAAAGGAAAAACTCCTTATGAGTTGCTATACAAAGCCAAACCAATCTATTCTCATATGAAAGCTTTTGGTTGCTTATGTTATCCTACAGTTCCAAAACCTCATAGGGATAAATTCCAAGCCAGGACAACACCCCATATTTTCATAGGTTACCCATTTGGATCAAAAGGTTACAAAGTCCTAAGTCTAGCCACTAAAAAAATACATATCTCAAGGGATGTAGTTTTTAAAGAAAATATTTTTCCTTTTACTATTTTGTCTGATGTTTCTTCTTTTCCTTCTGTTTTTGATTCTGTTCCCTTCATTGAAACTCTGCATACTAATGTTGAAACACAAACTGGACAACATGTTGACAATAATGTAGTTGATGCAAATGACACTTTACCTCACATTTCACCTAATCATGTAACTGAAATACCCACCATTCAGCACAATCCTGCAACTTCACCTATATCCAAAGCTATCAACAGACCATCTAGACAACATAAGCTACCAACACACCTTCATGATTATATTCTACCCAAAAATTTGACTAAACATTCACAGAACCCAAATATTTCTCTAAATACAGTTTTTTCCAAACACCAACGTATATCACCTGAGGTCTTGGCACTTGAGAGTCAAACTCTTGTGAGGAATATCAGTAATGATGAAGAGCCTTCTTCATATGGGGAAGCTGTTATGAATCCTGCATGGCAACAAGCAATGACACAGGAGTTTGAAGCCTTGCATACAAATCATACTTGGGATCTTGTTTCTCTACCTAGTGGCAAGAAGGCCATAGGATGCAAATGGGTTTATAAAGTAAAACACAAAGCTGATGGAACTGTTGAGAGGTTCAAGGCACGACTTGTAGTGAAAGGTTACACAAAAGAGGCTGGAATTGATTATACAGAAACTTTTTCACCAGTGATTAGAATGACAACAGTGAGGGCTTTATTAGCCACAGCTGTCAAAAAAGGTTGGAATATATTCCAACTTGATGTTAATAATGCATTTCTCCATGGAGACTTGCATGAAGAGGTTTATATGGAAGTTCCTCCAGGTTTAGCAATACACAAACCAGGACTAGTATGCAGACTAAACAAGTCTTTATATGGTCTGAAACAGGCCAGCAGGCAATGGTATGCCAAGTTAGCTGAAGCCTTATATTCAAAAGGGTACACTCACTCATTGAATGACTATTCTCTTTTCCATAAAAAGTCTGAAACTTCTAGTATATTTGTTGATGTATATGTAGATGATGTGATTCTAACAGGGACTAATGTTTCTGAGATTGAAGAACTTAAGACCTTTTTACATGACCAATTCAAGATCAAAGATTTGGGAAAGTTACATTACTTCCTAGGAATGGAAGTTCTCTACAAAGATGATGGACTGATAATATCTCAAAGAAAGTTTGTTCTTGATATGTTGAAGCATTATAAGGTTGCAAGTATGAGTAGCTGTACTTCTCCACTTGATGCTGCAGTAAAGCTCCATGCCAAAGAAGGAACACCTCTAACAGAACCACTCTTTTATAGACAACTTATTGGAAAGCTGAATTTTTTAACTAATACTAGGATGGATATATCATACAGTGTGCAGCATCTCAGTCAGTTTATGCAAGATCCTAGGGAGCCACATTTACAAGCAGCCTTTCATATATTAAGGTATCTTAAGACAGACCCTACTCTAGGGATTTTTATGTCTAAAGAACAATCATATTGTGTCAAAGCTTATTGTGACTCTGACTGGGCTGCATGCCCTGACACTAGGAAATCAGTAAGTGGTTATATTGTGTTGATAGGGAACAGCCCACTTAGCTGGAAATCCAAGAAGCAAGAGACTATATCTCTATCTTCAGCAGAAGCAGAGTATAGGGCTCTAAGGAAAGTTGCAGGAGAACTGGTATGGCTGAAAAGACTATTGGAGGAACTAACATTGACATTACCTGCACCTATTGAAGTGTATTGTGACAGTCAGTCGGCTCTACATATAGCTCGAAATCCAGTATTTCATGAACGCACCAAACATATTGAAGTTGACTGCCACTTTGTGAGGAACTTACTTAAGACAGGCCTCATCTCGCTGCATTACATAAGTTCTGATGATCAGTTAGCAGACATATTGACTAAGACATTGACAGGAATCAAACATTCCTCAGCATTAAGCAAGTTATCTGTGTTTTCCACACCTCCAACTTGAGGGGGGGTATTGATAATTATAGTTGACACAATCATTTAATTAGTTACTGCAGTTAGTTAGTTAGAACTAGTTAGTTTATCCCTAATTCTGTTAATTCTGTTATTTTTCTTGTTACACAGCTTTGGATGCTTTCTACTTTTCTGCATTGTATAAAAGTGTGATACCCTCATAATAAACACACTCTCTTTTCCCCAAACTTCCATCTTCTCTGTTTCCTCTCTAAACATACGTCTTCTCTAACTTCTCTCCAAGTTCATCCATGGACAATCGAAGCATGGTAATGGAGTATTTTTGATACTTGCTGCTTTAAAAATAGAGTAATGTGAATCTTTTGATGCATATAATATCCCACTTGGAAGTAGCTCTCTTCTGCATAAATATATAGTAATGCATAGTGAAAGTGATAAAAGCACATTATATCATTTAGACATCTCCGACTATATAAATAAACTCGTAACTCAAAAACTAGATCCGCCTCTGGAAATGAAACCTACCCAACCAAAAGGCCATGGAGATTGGCCTCAGTGCCACCACTAGTAATGTATCCCCAATATTCATCTTTCTCTATTTCCCAGAGTTGTGCAAACCAATCTAAAACAGCCACTTCAAAATCTTTTGAATGAAAATCTGTAGGGCTTTGAGTGAAGGGATCTCCACAATTGTTCAACGAAAATTGCACAAGTGATGCTAAAATAGCTTGATGTTCGTAACACATGTTGATTGGATAACCTGTAAATTAAGAATAAAATCAGAAGTATTTGATCAAATCAAAACGTGTTTATATGTTGTAAAATTAGTTGGGGATAACCAAAGGAATTGAGTTATGTAATCAATTGATAGTTCAAATGAGTATCTTTTTGTTTTTTTAAAAATTTAGCTTAATATAAAATGTATTTCAATAACATTAAATTAAAAATTGTTTAGAGTGATTTTCAAAGTGAAATATCAATAATTGAGAGACTCTTGAAATATAAAACAAAGCTGAGTAGCTTTCTAAGTGAAAAATCTATAATTGAATGACTTTGAGTTACAACACAAAATTGAGTGATTTTCTAAGATAAAAAAGTGAATTTTAAACCTCAAGTCATATCGTCTATAAAGATTTTACCTCACTAATGTTTGTTTAATTTTGTTGAGTTAAAACTAAATATGTTTTTACGAAAAGACTTAAACGTATGCTTACCAATATGATACTTTTTCCGCTTGGACAGTATCTCCATAAATTGAGTCAAAATTATGTCCAATTTTTGTGAAGATATTTCATTTTTAATATTAGGTTCCACCACATTGAGACACAAATTCTTCCTCAATATCAATGGTGTGTCATCACCTTTGGTTGAGACTGCCATCAAATCAAACTCCTATTTCAAAACCCAAAAAAAAGGGGGGAAAATTCAGTCAAACATTCAAACATATGTTTTGTGATTTAATAAAATGATCAATGAATTAATCATGAGTATATGGTTAATAAATAATGAATTGGTCTTTGAACTTCTAAAAAATCTTGAAAAAAAACATATTATACCTTTTGAATTTCCATTCTTAGAGCTAAAGATGTGTGTATAACTTATGGGAATCAAAATGGAGATGAAATTTTTGTGGTTATTACTACCTTTTGGCTCCCTCCAATTTATAACAATAAAATGTCGCTTTTGCCTTCTTAATTTCTGTTTGGTTAATCTTGAATTTCATCATGTTAGGACCCTTAAAATAAAATATTTTCCGATTCTTTTTTACCATTAGGAGAGAGAAGGGCAAGGGTGGATCTAGGGAATTGGAAGGTATTTATTAGACTTCAATTTAAAAAAAAAATAGATAAGTGTCAAAAATACAATTAAATTTTTTTTTTTTTTAAGTTTCATATCTAAACTATTGAGAGTGTAAACTTTTTAGTTTAAGAAATACATTCTCTCTTTTATTTGAAAAAATCATTGACAACATTTCACATGAATAAATATTTTACCTTGACAAAGTCAAACAATTAACTATCAATAGTTAAAAATTAAAGATCAAAGTATTACTATCCATAAATTTTTATTTTTATTTTTATAAAATTTAAATTATTTTTCTTACCCCATTCCACCACCTCCTCTACGTACCTTCTCCCCCCCCCCC
>NC_028644.1:58887086-58906826 GCF_001406875.1 Solanum pennellii | reverse complement strand
TTCTCCCCACCACCCCCAACAATCCCACATCCTTTTTTTTAAAAAAAAAACTTTTATAAAATATTTTTAAAAAATTCATACTTCACTTTCCCTCCCCAAAAAAGGTCACCCACTCATCCCCCCACCCCATCCCAGCCAAAATAAATAAATTAATATTATTTTATTTTCTAATTCCATCCTATATAACCCTCCAATTTTAATTTTTTATTTTTTTTCTTTTTTTCATTTTGTGTTAAATATGTACGTACATATATTTTTAGAAAAAAAGAAAAAATATATATATATATATGTAACACAAAATGGAAAAAAAATTGGAAGCAGAGGGTTAGCTAGGTGGGGTGGGCAGAATTGTTTTTTTAAAAAAATAAAATAATCTCTAAATTAGTATTTCAGCGCAGCGGGGAGATGAAGTAAAAAAAAAAGTTAAACTCTTTTATAAAAGAAATTTAAACAAAACAAAAGAATTTTAAAATATGGTAGGGTGTGGGTGGGGTGGGGCTAGTGAGAGAAAGTGATGAAGTGGGGTAAGAAAAATATTTTATATTTTATTTTATAAAAGAAGTATTATTTTTTTGGATAGTAATTTTTAATTTTTAATTTTAACTAATATTCATAATTTATTTAATTTTTGTCAAAGTTGAATATTTTATCTAGGGGTGTGCAAAAATTGAACCGAAAAAATGTTATTGAGTTATTGTTATTGGGTGATTGAGTTTTTAATGGGTTTAAAAAAAAATATTGGGTTATTGATTCGGTATCAATTTTTACTATTGGGTTATTGGAAAATCGATAACTCAATAAGACGGTAATAATTTATTATTTTACCCTGTCTAATTATTAAATATAAATAATTTAATATATAATTAGACACTATAACTATGTCAAATTATTAGGACTCTGGCAACTCCACACTAGACCGCTTTACTAGATTTTACTATTTACTCAAAACCTAAAGATTAAATTAAGAATTTAACAATTGAAGCTATTTGATTTTAGTTTTAGTTTTAGTTTTAGTCTTGTTGGACTAGTTTATTTTAGTTTTAGTTTCGGAAAAGGGCCTAAAATACCCTCGAAGTATTGAAAATGGTACAAAACTACCCTTCATCCACCTATTGGCTCCAAAATACCCTTTTCACCCTCCTATTGGCTCCAAAATACCCTTGTCATCCACCTTTTTGAGTTCAAAATTGACCACTTATTTAACGGTTTCAAATTTAAACTATTTACATATTTTTTAAAATATTTGGCGCACAACTATTGGATATAATTTAATTTACTAATATTATTTATAAACCAACCCACTACCACCATTACAAATTAAGTCCCACCCAATTAACAGACCATTTCTAATATCAAAATTACCCTCAACACTACTAAAGCACGACGAAATTATCGATTCCTGAAAATGACATTCAAAATTATTGAGTCCGAATTGAAGCTCCAATTAAATTTAGGTTGAGCCGCTTATATAGGAGGAAACTTTCAATAGGATTTGTTTCAAGCTTGAATTCGAAATTTATGATTGAAGGTAAAGAAGTAGCACCTCTCGAATTAATTCATGCACTTTTAAGTAAAAATTTATAAATATTTATTATTTGTTTTATATAACAAAAATTTAATATATTCTTTTTAAAAAAAGTTATCCATTAAGTAATATCACATAATTGAGGCAAATGAATAATTAAGATGAATATAGTCAGACTTTTAAGTTTATCGGTAATTTTTATTTAGACACTTGAATTATAATTTTGATTAAGGACTTGAATGTATGATAATGTACTTCTATAGACATTTTCGCCTTAAATTATTAGAAATACTCATTTTAGTAGCTTTCTTGTTCTGCATTAGTAATGGAGTGGATTTATTAATGGGCTGTGGTTTAATTAGTAATGAGTGGGTAGTAGATTGGTTAATAAATTATATTAATAAGTTAAATTATAACAAATGGTTGAGCGTCGTGTATTAAATTTTTTTTAACTAGTTTAAATTTAAAATCGTTAAATAAGTGGTTAATTTTGAACTCAAAGGTGGATGAGAAGGATATTTTGGAGCCAAAAGGTGGATGAGAAGGATATTTTGGAGCCAATAGGTGGATGGAGGGTAATTTTGTACCACTTCTGATACTTCAAGGGCATTTTAGGCCATTTTCCGGTTTTAGTTTGTAAATTTAGGTTGTAGAATTAGCAAGTTTGTAAAGGTCCGTAACTTGATTAACATAAAAAAATGCATACTAGGTTTGGTGATAACATGTAATTATAACAGTCGTACTATATTTTATCTTATTGATGTAATCTTTCATCATCTTTCTTATTTCACCATATCAAAAACATTTAGAGAAGTGAGAAGACATATAATATTTTACGGACATTTTCTTATTGGGTAAATCGAAAACCGAACAGATAATGATCAAAAATCGATAAATCAAAAACCGATAAAGAATATCTTATTGGTTTGTTATCGGGTTAACATATTTAAAAATCAATAAAATCAATAAATCGAATCGATAATACATAAAATCGAACCGAACCGGCTGATGCACACCCCTAGTTTTATCCATGTGTAGTGTGTTGTGACAAATTTTTTTAAAATAAAAGAGTGTATTACACACACCATGATGAAAGTAGTATAAAAAAAAGAGATGTGTTTTCAAAACTTTTTTTAAATAAAAAATTATACTAAACGTATAAGGTAATTTTCATTTTTCTTTAATCCCCTAAACATAAAATAAGAATTTGATTCACAAATTTAAAAGTTCAAAATTTATATTCAGATTTCAAATTTAAATTCGCATATATATCATTTTGTACAAGGAGTTCGAAATGAACACTTGTCAGTTGCCAAAGTTGTTGCATCCGATTGAGTGTTTCTGTAGTGGGTTCGTTGAGCAATTTGTAAGATTTGAATAAAATAAATAAATAAATAAATAAAAAAAAGATTTAACACTTATTTTAAGTCAAAAATAATATACGTACTCATAGCTCCGAATTTAAAACTTATAAATTACGAGTTCAAAAAAAAATAAGAGGTACTTAATAAATAACTACAAAGATGAGTTGGTACATGGGTTCGAACCTGCGCGTTTGGACCCTGCAAGAGAGCATCCAATTGCTAAGCCATAGTAACTTATTATGCTGAGGGTGTCCAAAGTATTAACAACTTTTGATACTTTTTCTACATCTTCAACGCTAAATACACGTAGTCTTTTTCTTTTTTTTTAAAATTATTTTTTCAACACTCTAGTAATCTCGATACGACTAAATTATGTGTTTAATTTTATTGTAGAAGTACAATCTCAACGGTAATGTTTCACTATAGCAACTTAATTATCTCTTCTTGTAATGCACCCTACAAGATTGAAAGTTGAAATATAAATTGTTAATATTAATGGATCTTATGTGACATAAGTATGTATTAAATGAGTGTTATTAAGAGCAACGAATATCAAAAAAAATTATTAAAAAAAAACTTTCTAACTTTTGAATTTTGTGCATAACTATATTCGAATATAATTCAAGTATTTCTTTCCACACCATAATTTTGCACAAATATATTTTAATTTGTTTATTTCTATTATATAGTCATTTATAGAAACATAAAGTCACATAGTTTACGATCAAGTAGATTTAATATTGTTGATTGAACCAATAATAGTGCTATAAAATCATGTAATTTAGTATGAAACTATGATAATTGGATTGTTTATTTAATTAATAAAGCTTTTCATATCAACATTTATATTTTCATTTTTGTTAAAGAATAATTTAAAATTGAAAATGTAGGAGAAAATGATAAAAATAGTCCTTAATGTATAGACTTAGATTGATTTGGTCCCTCCTGTATGTAGTCTTTTACCCTAAAACCTTAACTACATAGAAAAATTCTGTCAGATTAAACAAAGATATACAACTCATGTGACATACAAAGATCTTAAACAAAACCTCTGTTTTCTTGGCTCAGTTCCAAAGAATTAAAACTCCTGCCTTTCCCGCCTGAAACATATTTTCCGTGTGCATTTTTTACGCCATTATTTCCCAGCTACAATCATTGTGTATACACTTTGCCTTTATCCTTACTTTATCATTCTTTTTCGAGATAAAGCACAAGTACCCCTTCAATCTATGTCTGAAATCTCAGAGACACACTTATACTATACTAAGGTCCTATTACCCACCTGAACTTATTTTATTAATAATTTTCTACCCCTTTTTGGTCTACGTGGTACTATCTTGTGGGTCCAACGCTGGTTGACTTTTTTTTCAAGCTAGTGCCACGTAAGCCGAAAAGGGGTAGAAAATTATTAATAAAATAAGTTCAGGTGGGTAATAGGACCTTAGTATAGTATAAGTGTATCTCTGAGATTTCGGGTATAGGTTGAGGGGGTACTTGTACATTATCCCTTCTTTTTCCACTGAATATACTTTCCTTGGCTTACCTCATGAGTTGTTAGAGCATTTTTGAACTCTTCCTTGCTTTCAAAAGTTTATTCCAAAGTCAAAATTGGATTTTTTTTCCACCAGTCTTTGCATTGTGCTTCGGAAAATCAAAACTTTCATTGTCTGAATCAATATCCAAACTCTTATTGTCTTCAGAGTTAACACAATAAGGATCCCCATCTTCATGTAACATCTTTTTTTGAATTTCATCAGTAATAAGCTCTCTGTCATCCTCAAAACTATGTTTATAGTGTCCTTGTTTATCAACCATCAGTTCGTCACTGAAGAATTCATTTTCATAATCCTCAAAATCATCTCCCGAGGATAAGTTTTCCCTTTCAAACTCTTTGTCAACAGGTCCAACGACACCGATCTTCATTCCCTGGAATGCGACTAGTTCTGCAACCAAACTCAATTGTATCGTCTATTCCAATATAAGAGTCCAAATGCTCAAAATATAACTTTACTACTCTATCTTTAAGGATGAATTTTTTTATGTTATGCGCTTCAACCTCCTTGGAGACAAATCTCCATTTGTTACCAAGCTTCTCACATTTATGCCAAAAATATTATTGAATTATTCATGTAACAACATAATTCGATCATCTTTTTCAAGTCAGTAAGATTGAGATTCTTCAATTCAACATAATCAAAGTAATCAATGATACCACCAACATACTGTTTGGCTGGTTGATATTTTATCAATCCTTTATGATATCATTGAACACAAAATCTGCAGTTAAAAGATTACATATTTTAGCCGAATAAGACCACATTCTAGGTGTTAAAAAACATGTATACTTTTTACACCATAACTTCTAAATATTCTTGAATACACAAATCAAAAAAAGCCAACAATAAAAATTAAAAAAACGATTTTCATATCAAAAAAAAAAAAAACGAATCTTATATAAAATATTGGAAAAATAGTACTAAAAACCCAGCACATTTTGAATACCAAATAGCCGTTGGCCCTTGTATTGCCTCAACTAGAAGCAAAGTAAATTCTTACCATAACAGGGGCTCGATCCCTTGGAGTTTCTTTTGATTAACATGGTTCAACAATGGAAAAAACTCGTATCGTTTGATTTTACAAGAAAAAAGGGTTTTTTTGTTGAAAAGACAAGAGCTTTCATTCTTTGGAATTGAGCCAAGAAAATAGAGGTTTTGATTAAATCTTTGTATGTCACGTGAGTTGCACATTTCTATTTAATTTGACAGAATTTTTTTGGGTAGTTAGGATTTTCGGGTGAAAGACTAAATTGATAACTTTTTAACATAGATAAAGGAGATTTTTCTATAAGCTACATATATGAGGGACCAAATCAATCTAAGTCTATACATTAAGGACTATTTTGATCATTTTCTCGAAAATATAGAATGAGACTTTTATAGCATTTTTTAAAAATAGGTAATATCATAATCGTAATTTAATTTCTATTTCTCTTTTGTTATATTATTTATTAGAATATCCATCAAATAATGTCATTAATTACTAAAAATATATTTAATACTTCTTCACGCGAAGCACGATAAATACAGTAATAAGGATTAATAAGTCGAAGGAAAAAAAATATTGACCAAAGAGAGGTCCTAATATCTAGCTATGCCTAGATATATATATAGATTGGGTGAAAAAAAATAGATGTATAGATTTATATTATTTTATTACCTAATAAATAACCATTGAATTACTAATTAATGGCAATGACTTTTGAGTTCTCTGAATTGAAAAAAAGAGATCAATAATTAAGTAAATGTAATAAGATATATTTTTAATGTTTTATCATTTAAAAAAATATAATTAAGTAAATTATCAAAAAAATTACAAAAAAGAAGAAAAATGTTATTCTTGACTTTGGAGTCATGCACATCTCCTCTCCGGTGCCTAACTATGCATAATTTTATTCAAAATAAATAAATAACTTCAATGACTTAATTATATAGGATGAAAAACTGCAAATTATGTAACAATTCGCAGTTTTATTTTTAGAATTTAAATCTTTCGTGATAAGTATAGAAGCTTGAACTGGGTGATGTTCTACTTGTTGGGAATAAATCTGTAACAGAAATAATATTTGCGGTAATAAAGGCAATAAATGCGGAACACAACAATACGGTTAATCAACAAGAATAAAAGAGAAATAATGACACCAAGATTTTACGTGGAAACCCTCCTAAATAAGGGAAAAACCACGACCCGAGAGGAGCAACGAATATCACTATAGTAAGGATTTTACACTTGTAAGTCTGAGTAAAACTCTAAAGACCACTACACATTCAAAAGAAATAACACTCTTTTGATTTTTCCACCTCACTACAATATCGCTCACACTCTCTATTTTTCCTCACAGATTATTTTCCTCTGTGATGCCTCACTCTTCTTTCTCTCCTCTGTAATTCTTTTTGGTGCATTTTGAAATGAGCAAGGGCTCTCTATTTATAGGAAAATCTACTCCTAATGATGTCACCAGTGGCATCACAAAAAACACAAAATTTCAACCTTTTCACCTATGCAAATTTTTTTGGTAAGATTTTAGTTGAAAATTAAGTAAAGCTGAAAAATAATTCAGCACCAAATCTGCCAAACTTTGAAATTGGCAGAGAGCTATTCAAAGTTTGCTACATGGGGATGGACCCCACAATCTCCCCCTCCAGACCCATTCACCCTGAAGGAGGTAGCTCTAGATACCTAGCTTGAGTACATACCGACAAGTTCTTTGCATAGCTCAAACTTGTCCCCTGATACCACCTTGGTCAGCATATCTGAAGGGTTTTCACTAGTAGGGATCTTCATGACCTGCATAGATCCGTCCTCTATCTTTTCACGAATCCAGTGATATCTCACGTCAATATGCTTCGTCCTTGCATGGTACATGGTGTTCTTGCTCAGGTCTATTGCACTCTGACTGTCACAATAGACAACATACTCAATCTGATGCAATCCAAGTTCTTGAAGAAATCGTTTCAGCCATACCATCTCTTTGCCAGCTTCAGTAGCTGCAATATATTCTGCCTCAGTTGTAGAGAGTGCGACACACTTCTGCAACTTTGATTGCCATGATATAGCTCCCCCTGAAAATGTAAACAAATATCCAGTAGTGGATTTTCTATTATCGAGGTCACCTGCCATATCAGCATCAGTATAGCCCTTCAAGATTGGATCAGATCCTTTAAAACACAAGCAATCTCTTGTGGTACCTCTTAGATACCTGAGTATCCACTTAACTGCCTCCCAGTGTTCTTTTCCAGGATTTTCAAGGAATCTGCTAACAACACCAACTGAATGAGCAATATCAGGTCTTGTACACACCATCGCATACATCAAACTCCCCACTGCTGAAGAATAAGGAACTTTAGCCATTCCCTCTTTCTCCTCTTTTGTTGTAGGACACATCTGTTTGCTCAACTTCAGATGACTCGCAAGAGGCGTGCTAACAGGTTTAGCACTCTTCATGTTGAAGCGTTCTAGTACACGTTCAATGTACTTCTCTTGAGATAGCCACAACTTTCTTTTTGTTCGTTCTCGAACAATCTTCATCCCTAGAATTTGTTGTGCTGGGCCCAAGTCTTTCATGTCAAATGACTTGGACAAATCTTTCTTCAATTTTGCAATCAGCTCTTTGTCTTGTCCTACAATTAACATGTCATCCACATATAACAACAAAATAATAAAATTGTTGTCAGAAAATCTTTTGAAGTATACACATGGATCAGAATAGGTCTTTGTGTACGTTTGACTTTTCATGAAAGAGTCAAACTTTTTGTACCATTGTCTTGGGGCCTGTTTCAACCCATAAAGACTCTTATTCAATTTGCACACCATGTGTTTCTTTCCAGATACTTCAAATCCCTCTGGTTGCTCCATATAAATCTCTTCTTCCAAATCTCCGTGAAGAAATGCAGTTTTCACGTCCAATTGCTCCACTTCAAGATCTAGACTAGCTGCTATGCTCAAAATAGTTCGAATAGAAGTCATTTTGACAACAGGTGAAAAAATTTCATCAAAATCAATACCTTTCTTTTGTTCGAAGCCTTTTACAACCAATCGAGCTTTGTACCTCACCAACTTGCCATTTCCATCTTTCTTGAGTTTAAAGACCCACTTGCACTTAAGTGGTCTTTTTCCTTTTGGAAGTTCAACTAGCTGGTATGTGCCATTTTTCTGTAGAGATCCCATCTCTTCGTGCATGGCTTTCATCCATTGGCTCTTTTCTGGATGAGACAACACCTCCTTAAGACTTTCTGGCTCACCTTCATCATTGATAAGGACATACTCTGAGGAAGGATATTTGGTTGATTCTACCCTTTGTCTTGCTGATCTCCTCAGAGGTTGAGATTGTTCTTCTTCTTCTGGGTTCTCCATTTGCTCGGTATTATCACCAAATTGCTCCCCCTGCTCAACAATCTCATCAGGTTGCTCTTCATGCTCAACAACTTTATCAATCGTACTTTCTGCACTTATGGGATGGTTAGAAGAAGAAGGAATGGTAACAATATTAGGGACTATACCATTCTTTTTCTTGGCCTTCTCGGATAGATCATCAGCAGTTCCAACTTCACTTTCTCGAAAGATTACATCTCTACTTCTGATGACCTTCTTCTTTACAAGATCCCATAGTCTGTATCCGAATTCTTCATCTCCATATCCGATGAATATGCAGGGAACTGATTTATCATCTAGCTTGGTTCTTTGCTCCTTCGGTACATGTGCAAAAGCTTTGCAACTGAACAACTTTAGATGCGAGTAAGACATCTCTTTGTTGGTCCAAACTCTCTCCGGAATGTCAAACTCCAACGGAACTGATGGACTACGATTGATAAGATAACACGCTGTCTGAACTGCTTCACCCCAGAATGTCTTGGGTAATTTAGCCATTCTGAGCATGCTTCTCACCTTCTCAACAATGGTGCGATTCATTCTCTCAGCTACACCATTGTGTTGTGGGGTTCCAGGAACTGTCTTTTCATGTCTGATTCCATAGTTTGAACAGTACTCTTCAAATTCTCTTGAAGTGTACTACTTCCATTGTCGGTTCGGAGACGCTTTAGCTTTCGACCTATCTCTCTTTCTATTAGAGCATGAAACTTTTGAAATACTTGAAACACCTGATCTTTAGTTCTCAAGATATAAACCCACAATTTTCGAGAAGCGTCATCAATAAAGGTAACAAAGTATTTATTACCTCCTATCGATTCTATCTCCATTGGACCACAAACATCAGAATATACCAAATCAAGTATATTCGACTTTCTTTAAGATGATGTCTTAAGTGAGACTCTATGTTGTTTACCAAATAAGCAGTAGTTACACGATTTTATCGTTGTACCTTTGGCAAAAGAGATGAGTGACTTTTTGGAAAGAATTTGCAATCCTTTCTCGCTCATATGACCCATTCTTTTATGCCATAAATCTGCAGAATTCTCTTCGTGAGCCGCATTTAATTCACCTTGGCATATTTTTGCATTTGTCTTGTATAACGTGCCACGATCAACTCCTTTTGCAATCACCAAAGCCCCTTTGGTGAGTCTCCATTTTTTATTTGCAAAGTAGTTCTCATATCCATCTCGGTCCAAAGCAACTCCCGAGATCAAGTTCATCTGCAAATCAGGTACGTGGCGCACATCTTTCAACACTAATGTGCATCCAACATTTGTTTTTAAGCAAATGTCTCCGATCCCCACAATCTTTGAGTAACTTGTGTTACCCATTTTCACATTGCCATAATCACCGGCTACATATCTGCAAAAAAGATCTCTTACCGGTGTGGCATGATGAGATGTTGTTGTGTCGACCACCCATTCCGACTCTATTCCTGCCAAGTGCATGCATTCTTCTTCCTCATTTATGAGAAGAACAACATCGTCATTATTTTGCACCATGGCAGTTGTGTTGTCATCATTCTTCTGGCCGCTGCTTTCCCCTTTGCCCTTTTTTAGATTTGGACAATCTCTTTTGAAGTGTCCTGGTTGATCGCAATTGTAGCAATTTCTGGCCTTCGATTTTGATCGGACCTTGGACTTTCCACGAGCTCCGGATCTACCATAGTTACTTGAGCTCCTTTGGTAACTTCTGCCTCTACTTTCCGTGATGAGTGCCTGTCCGTGATTTTCAGGCCTTTTTCTCATCTTCTCATTAAGCAAAAGGGCTGATGTGACATCCTTCAACTCAATAGAGTCCTTACCATGTAAAATGGTTGTTGCTAAAGTATCGTAGGAAGATGGCAACGAGTTTAGGAGCACTATGACTTTATCTTCATCCTCGATCTTTACTCCGAGGTTTGCTAGCTGCGTGATTAGTCCATTAAGTACATTTAAATGAGACAAAAATTTTGTACCTTCACTCATATGTAGCGCATATAACTGCTTCTTTAGGTACAATTTATTTGTCAGCGTTTTGGACATGTATAGATTTTCTAACTTTGTCCAAATGCCACATGCACTCTCTTCATCGATGATGTTATTAACTACATCATCTGTTAAGTGCAATCTGATTGCACTTGTAGCCTTTTCATCCATTTCTTCCCAATCCTCAAGTTTCATGGATTCGGGCTTTTTGAATTTGCCGCCTAGTGCCTTGTGCAAACCCAGTTGGATGAGCAAGTCTTTCATCCTTCTCTGCCACGTTGAGAAACCGTTATCACCGTTGAATTTTGCTACCTCATACTTTACTCTAGACATTTTTTTTATTGAGTATAGTACAATAAGCTGCAAAAAATATTTCTGTAAATGAGCAGAACCTGTGCTCTGATACCAATTGTTGGGAATAAATCCGTAATAGAAATAATATTTGCGGTAATAAAGGCAATAAATGTGGAACACAACAATACGGTTAATCAACAAGAATAAAAGAGAAATAATAACACCGAAATTTTACGTGGAAACCCTCCTAAATAAGGGAAAGACCACGACCCGAGAGGAGCAACGAATATCACTATAGTAAGGATTTTACACTTGTATGTCTGAGTAAAACTCCAAAGACCACTACACATTCAAAAGAAATAACACTCTTTTGATTTTTCCATCTCACTACAATATCGCTCACACTCTCTATTTTTTATCACAGATTATTTTCCTCTGTGATGCCTCACTATTCTTTCTCTCCTTTGTAATTCTTTTTGGTGCATTTTTGAAATGAGCAAGGGCTCTCTATTTGTAGGAAAATCTACTCCTAATGATGTCACCAGTGACATCACAAAAAACACAAAATTTTAACCTTTTCACCTATGCAGATTTTTTTGGTAAGATTTTAGTTAAAAATTAAGTAAAGCTGAAAAGTAATTCAGCACCAAATCTGCCAAACTTTGAAATTGGCAGAGAGCTATTCAAAGTTTGCTACATGGGGATGCACCCCACACTACTTGTGCTTATGTTTTAAGTTTCATTCCTATGTGTTGGAAGTGTCATAGAAATGATTTAGATTTATAAGATACCTCTAGTGCTAAGTCGAGTTCAAAACATTCCTCCAGACTAAATTTTCATAATAATTCATACATGGGTCAACTTGTGCATAATTTTGTTCAAAATAAATATATGACTTCAATGACTTAATTAAATAGGATGAAAAACTGCAAATTATGTAATAACTCGCAACTCTATTCTTAGAAATCAAATGTTTCGTCTCTTGAACTGGGTGATGTCCTACTTGTGCTTAGTGTTAAGGTTCATTCCTATGTGTGGGAAGCGTATTGGAAGTGCTTTAGGGTCATAGAAACTTCTAGTACGAAGTCGAGTTCAAAACATTCCTACCAACTAAGTTTTCGCATTAGTTCATGCAAGGTCAAATTCAAATCACCATATTTATCTACATATAATGAATTAGATGTCTCATAATCTATCAAATTATAGATCTATGAGTTTTCTTTTCAACGCCACCAAGTTTTCATCAATCAGAGTTCGAAGTAAAATGATATGACTGTGTTTTACCAAAGACTATCCCAAGAAAGTTTTCTAGAGACTTATTTTTACGAGTCCAATTTATAATGGGTCGGAAATTTAAGTACGACTAGTAGTTTTAACTCGTAAAACCAACTTCACAAACTCATTTTCTGTTCAGATTTTAACGGACCCAATTACGGATCGTAAATTCATCTGTAGGCCGTAATTTAAGCCCGTAAAAATATAGTCCTAAAACTTATTTTTGGGAAAATGAGGAATTGACAACATATATACAACTATTATATAAAATTGGCAACATATAATTCAATAATAATTAACAATTAATAGTCAAAATTTTTTTTTAGCATGTATTAGCCTAATAAAAGAAATAAAACTAAGTTTTATATTTTTTTCTTTTAATCATGTGCAACCAAGCCACATTAATTAAGGAGATGTGAGATTATTTTTTTCCCTTGTTTTTAACTTCTATAATTAGGGAAGTTAGCTTTTCAATTTCTTTAAATTCTCAAACTCAACTTTATTAAATCATCTATTTTGAAAAAAAATATTAATGCAATATACAGAAACATAAAGATATATTTAATTGTAATTTTATGAATTATTTTTTTTTACCAATCAATAATAATTAGTTTATTAAAAAATTGGTTGCCTATTTTAAGAAGTCAAATATATATATTTATCAATTAACCTATTAGAAAAAGGTTAAGCCAACTTTTAAGGAAATAAAGTTTTTTGAATTCTTTAAATAACTTGTTAAAAGATTGTGACTACTTACTTTTAAGGTAAGAAAGTATATTATTGATTCTCTAAAGTATATTAATGATCACATAATTGACAATAATTAATTAAATAATGTTAAATGACATTTTATTAGAAACTGTAATAATACATATTATTAAATTATTCAATGAATAATAATAAAACTTATTATTCCTTCTACAGAAATTTTACAAAATCAAATGAAATTCAAGTCAATCAACTTATTATTCCACTTTTATAGAGTCACTCTTACATAAAAACATAGCAAACAAAATATATATGGAAAATTTATTTGAAAACTCTGGATATAATTTAGTTATGCATCTTTTTATTGGAGCACATACAATTTTGAGAGCCAAAATCATCAGCTAGGCAAGGAGGCAGAGCTTTTGCATCTTGGTACCACTTATAATTCCTCTCTTGCATTAGATCTTTGAAGAAACCATCTATAGTTTCTCTTGTAATACCTGGCATAACCACAACATGTGCCATGCCTCTTAAGCAACACAAGTTCCAACGACGAATGAATTTATGGTCACAAGGTCGTTCAAAAACAACAGTAATACTAAACTCATTCAGCATAACACTAATTCCTGCTTCAAAAAGTCGATCTTTCAAATACCGAGCATTTTCAATGCATGTTATGGAATCTTGTTGCAATCTAGCATGTCCTTTCTTGCTTAAACAGTACCATAAGAATATTGGTGTAAATCCATTTCGACTACCAGAAATTGTAGCATCTGCGGAATTAATATACTCAATTGTTGAGAGGGTGCTAACGTAACTTCTCCTTGTTATATGAACGCCACAAGGCATTGGACATCCCAAGAATTTGTGCCCTGAAATTGAAATACTTCCAATTGGTTTCTTGAAGGTAATTTTTTTTGCCTATTGTCAAATACCATAGAAAGAAACTATGGTATGTCATTGTAACTTCGACCGAAAAACGTTGAAGGAAAATCGAATAAAAATAAGCTTACATGTTTGATAAATGGGAGAATTAGCCCACATAATGCTGCATCGCAATGGATATAATAATTGTCCTTTGAATAACCACAATTTTCTAGTGTTTGTATGACGAAATCGAGGTCATCAATAGCTCCTTTGAAGGTTGTTCCTATAAACACATATATACTAATTTACCAAAAGTGATGTTATAAGATGTAAGAATATATGTATGTATTTTTACCAATATTGATATTGATGATAGCTGGTTTGTTCTTGTTGACAAGTAATTTTGATTGTAAATCTTCATAATCAATTTCCCCATTAACTAAAGTGTTAATAGTTTCTAACTCCATTCGATACAATCTTGCTGCTTTGAAAATCGAGTAATGTGAATCTTTTGATGCATATAATATCCCATTAGGAAGTAGCTCTCTTCTGCACAAATATATAATATTGTTCAAATGCTTTATGAAAGTGATGAAAAACTTGCATCATTTAACCATAGGAAAAAACTCAAATATGCCATCAAACTTTTTTAAAAATGACTCATTTATGTCGTTCATTAAAAAATTGGCTTGTCTATGTCATTTCCGTTTGAAAAAAGGCTTATTTATGTCATTATTTGTTGAATGAAATGACATTTAATGAGTCATATTTTAAACAGATAGCATAGATGAACCTTTTCTCAAGTTCAATGGCATATTTGAGTCATTTCGTTTAAAAAATAATTTTATTAATGATGTGACCAATAGAGCCGTCAATCTGGGCTAGGCTCGTTAGATCGGCCTGGCCTAACCCGGGATTTAATAGGGTTGTGGAAAGATTTTTGGAGCCCAATTAAGAAAAGGACTTTTTAGCCTGGCCTGAATAACCCTGTTGATTTGTGGGGCTTGAGAAATATCGGTACGGCCGGCCCGTGGGCCAATAAAAATTAATTTAAAAAAATATCTAATATTAAAATTTAAAATAAAAGAGATATCAAACTCAAAACAATTAGGTTAATATTTCTATTATGTTATAAATCCATTGAATTGTGTGGATTGTTCTTTAGATATACTCAAGACTTAATTGTATTCATGTATACATGTTTCCAAGGTGATAAGAACCATTTGGATAACTATGTACCTACTAATGGGCATTTATCATGGTGGCCTTTGGAGTGATATCTCAACTCTATAAATATCGATATCATTCACCTTTTGTAGAATACACTTGAATAAGAAGAAAATTCCTCTTCTTCTATCTACTTCTCTTGTCTTCTTCTCTTTATGATTATGTTCTTATAGCTTGATTTTATAACACGTTATCTGCACGAATATGCTCTAAAAATTGTAGCACTTCTCAAAAGTGTTGTAGTTGAAACACTTGTGAGCACGAACATGTTCTATTTATTTTTTCTTGTTATACATTTATATTTTCAAAAATTCCTCTTATACTAATAATTTATTTTAGTATACATGTATTATATGAAAACGTAGAACATATTGGTTTATTTTACTTTAACAATTTTATACATTGATTTATGATTATACTAACAGTTCTTCGTTTCAGAAAAGACTTGAAGGATAAAGAAGTAAATTTCCATGTTGATTAGTGTTAATTATGAGGAACTTATTAATATTTATAATTGCTAGAGGTGAGAAAACTCTCAATCTTATTTTGACTAAATTTGCTTCTATAATTCTTGATTTCATTTAAAGACTCATAGTTGAGTTCTATTGGTATTGACTTATATGGCATTGATTGAAGGGTAAGACGATGGAATCAAGTCCCATCGCACCAAAAGGGTAAGACATCTGGTTAAAGTCCGGATGACATAATGAAAAATATTTGAGGGTAAGACGGTAGATTCATGTTCTATCGCACCAAGAGGGTAAGACATCAATTCGAGTTTTGATGCACCATAATGATAAGGTATTGGGTTCAAGTCCCATAGAATTATGGCCTAACGTGCCTTGTATGGATAAGACATTGAGTTTGAGTTTCAATGCACCATATTGATGATAAAATGATGACTGAGGCAAAATAATATATTTTTGATGAAAAGTATTGAATTCATCATATTGAATTTGCTCCATTCCTTGAAAAGAATATGGAAGCAACATGTGATAACTTTGAAATCCGTCTGTTGACTTGCTCCATTCAATTATATGAATGTGGTAGCAGCAAATAATTCGTCTGAAAGATGACAAATAATTAATGATATGAATAAGGGCGTGAAGGAACGGAATTATAATAGTCATCATTGTGGTAATTATAAAAGGAAGAACACTATGGGTTCTCCAAATAGTCCTTCAAAATGTGAAGGCAATTTTTATTATAAAATGGTATCAAAGGTCATTGGACTTGTGAATGTTGTCGACCCAATTTGACAACTTTATAAATCCTCTATCATGAGACAAGAAGATAAAGTGATGGTACACTTGATCTTTCAAAGTGATGTTGAGGTGTGTCATGGAAATATGATGAATTTTAAAACCATGACAATGTACTTATAATGCAAGTTTATGAAGTACATATAAATGATTAGTCCATTCCTTGAAGAGAATGTGACTTGTGATGAGTATCGTGAATGCTCGACCATTCTATAAGAGAATGGGTCAAGATGTGATAAAATCATTATTGATTGAATATATGTCACAACTCACCTCTATGGGAGGTTTGAGAAAAAAATAATGTATGTCAAAACTCACCTCTACGGGAGGTTTGGAAGGAAATAAATTTTATTTGACAAAAATGGCTAATCGTATTGTACGTTTATACGTGACTATGGTATGTTTATTGTGAACTACCTAAAGGGAAAAAGAAAGAAATAGCTCTTGCCTATAAGGGTTGTGGTCATTATTGTGTGGCAATACAAATTTGTCATTGATTGTGTACCTATGGTACAACAAAAATAAAGTAAGAAAGACGTCTTGCTCGTAATTATTTTGACCATGACAATGGCTGATTACGCCATTTGATTTTTTGATTTTTCATATGATTCAAAAACTACAACCTCTCCCCCCACCCCCTTTCCTGAAAATGATACTTACCCAACCAAAAGGCCATAGAGATTGCCCTCAGTGCCACCACTAGTAATGTATCCCCAATATTCATCTTTCTCTATTTTCCAGAGTTGTGCAAACCAATCTAAAACAGCCACTTCAAAATCTTTTGAATGAAAATCTGTAGGGTGCTGAGTAAAGGGGTCTCCACAATTGTTCAAATGAAATTGCAAAAGTGGGGCTAAAATAGCATGATGCTCATAATGCATGTTAGTTGGATAACCTGTAAATTAAATAACCAAAGATATAATTATGAATAAAATCGTAAAATATTATTTGGCCAAATTAAAAATACTTAAAAGATATGTAAAATAAAGTTAGGGATGATTTATTAATGTATAACTTTTGATTAATTTTGCTTATAAATACTTTTATGTTTATTACACGTAAAAATAAATGAAAATGTATTTATTTAAATAAATTGAGATTAAATTACCTCGATACTAATGCTTGTATAATTTCGTTGAGTAAAAAGTAACTATGTTTGTATGGAAAGACTATACATATGCATATCCTTACCTATATGATACTTTTTCCGCTTGGACAATGTCTCTAAATATTGAGTCAAAATTATGTCGAGTTCTTGAAAAGACGTTTTATTTTTAATATCAGATTCCATCACACTGAGACATAAATTCTTCCTTGGCGATGATGGTGCATCAATTTCACCTTCTGTTGGAACTACCGTTAAATCAAACTCCTATGTCATAAAAATAAATAAATAAAATTAAATCTAAGATATGTTTCATTATTTAAAATGATGAATAAATTAATCATGAGTATATGATTGAAAGTTGAGATAGACATATATAATTAAAAATTATTAGAAAATATGATACCTTTTGAATTTCCATTCTTAGAGATGAAAGTTTTGTGAATCTCACTATCTTTGGCTCCTCCAATTTATAACAAATGAATTAAGTTGCTTTGCCTTTTAACCTTTTTTTTTTTTTTTTTGGTTGAATCTTGAAGTGAATTAACACCTGTCAAAGTTGGTGCATCCAATTAAGTTAAATAGTTTTATAATAATTGGTATTGTTTGAAATAAAAAAATATTTATTTTTATTTTCAAGCTAAAATTAATATAGGTACTCATGCGATGCACGTAGACTCTTTTATATTTGTTTTATATTACACATGTTTTCTTACACATTAGCAATTTTGTTCGTGTTTTACAATGTTTGGAAAAAAAAAACATTAGTTACTAAATTTATTTTTATTTTCTATAAATTTTGCTATGATAAAAATGTAAAATTTTGGTGTATGCACATATAGTTTTAATTCTATAAATTGAATATATTACTTTTATAACTATTTGTTTAGTTAGCTCCTACGCTCTTTCAGGTATGTGTTAACAAGTTTGGGGACTTAAAGTCAAACTTTATAGAGAGCTCTTATTTTTGTAAAAATGAAAAGTTATGCTTAATATATGACTTAATTTTTTTAAATGGTGCGAAACACCTAAACAATTCAGTCAATTTGAAATGAAGGAAGAACATATAAATCGAATTATTATAATATAGTGTAATTTTATAAATGAAGTCTGCAGAGAATGTTATATACGGACATTATGAAGTAAGAATATAAACAATACAATTTTCAATCAAAAGTATATAAAATAATGTTAGAATAATAAAATTAGACTCAGAAAATTGAAAAGTTAATATAATAATAATAAAACAATGTTAATTGGTTTTAATGCTTGAAATGTGAAGAAGATGTCAAAACTAAATTTGATCTTTTTATATACACACAATATATTTTGCATAATATAGAAGGTTTGTTCGTTTGAGAAACTTCAAATATTTTACAATGAGAAGAAAAAAAGACGGCGAAAGGAGAGTAAAAAAAGTAAATATAAGAATAATAATGTTGGTTCATGATAATCGTTAGAATATAAAATAGGCAATAAAATAAATAATCACATAAAAACGATGCTATATTAACTAAATACTATTTCATTTTTCAATTATTACGACAATCCCTATATTAAATGAGGTTAAAAAATTGTTAGATTTTCTACCCCCAATATTATTTTACATTTTGAATATTTTTACCATTTTAATTTTAATATCTTTTAACTATAAAATAAAAAAAAGATTAATTTATTTTAAAATTAAAAAAATATCATAGATTTTTAATTTTCTGGCCAAATACTGCCCATTTAGTATTATCGTTTCTTCAATTTAGTATTTTGGATGAGAGAGATGTCATAGTTGAATTAATTATTGAAATTTAATAAATAAAGATAAGTTTTAACTATAATTAAGATAATTAATTACTTTTATTATTACTTCATAAAATACTTTTTTAATCCAACAATTTTAGTTGTACATAATATCTTTCTTAAATATATTTAAAACTTTTCGTACTTGACTTTAGTAAAAAAAAAATCGTACGTGCTTTTGGGGTGTGTTTGGTACGAAGAAAAATGTTTTCCATGGAAAATGTTTTCCTAAATAAGTAGATTTTGGACTTATTTTCTCATGTTTGGTTGGTGAGTAGAAAATATATTCCGGAAATGATTTTGTGTTTGATTTATGAATGAAAAATGTTTTTGAGGAACATCATTTATTTTTACTAGAGTAGAAAATAATTTATGAAATTAAAAATATTTTTTAAAAATAATTTTTTTTGGGTGGTGGTGGGGGGTA
>NC_028644.1:58833181-58886868 GCF_001406875.1 Solanum pennellii | reverse complement strand
GGGGGGGGTAGGAGTTTAAAAATAAAAATTTGAAGTTGAAAATATTTTTAAAAAAGCAAAATTAATTTTTTGGGAAAGGGGTAGGGTTGGGGGAGGGGAATTGGGGGGAAGGTAGTCGGGGATCGGGTGAAAAAATAAAATTTTGAAATTGAAAATACTTTTTAAATAATTGATGTTTTTTCTAAAAAAAAAAATGTAATTTGAAATTGGAGAAAGCTTTGGAAAATGTTTTCCTTAATTTTTGAAGGGAAGTCATTTTCCTCAAAATTGAGAAAAATGAGTTGATTTGGAAAACATTTTCCAAAACTTTTGTCTCAACCAAACATTACAAAATTAGAAAACATTTTCCAGAAAATGTTTTCCTTCATACCAAACACACTCTTCATTTTTATTTATTTTGGCTACTATTTTTCATTCCAGATTTTTTCTAGTCTAATTTGATTGCTTTGGAAAAGAATTGTGATGCTTAAAGAGAAGAAAAAAATGAATCCTCTCACTTCTAAAAAAATATATTACTAAAAATTTAGAATTTTACAATTGAAAAAAAAAAGCAACGAGAAAGATCATTCATAAAATATTAAACTAACATTACAAACAAACTATTTTCTGAGTACCAACTTTATGTGACATCTTTTGTTTTCGAGAGTCAAATAATATGCGTTTTGATTGAAAATTTGTGTATGAAATTTTTTATTTTTTTAAAAAATTAAATTTATATATTTATAAACTATATAAAAAGTACTACAATGCATAATAATTAACAATTCAAAATAATTAAATAATATATGAATAATTTATAATTAAAAAATAGACTTAATTGAATCTAAAAATTTAAAATATGTTACATCACATGAATTGAAACAAACGAGAGAAGAAGACTTCTTCAATCTTTCTTTCTAACCAATATAACATAACATTTATTTTATTGTTCTGTCAGTTCCTCTTCAATTATTCACTAATTTAAAAAATTAAGAGATAATTTTTTTATATTAAATATTGTACTTTAATATTTAATACATTTTTTAAAGTATTAAATTTAATATATTCAAAGGATAATTTAGTCATATTATCCTTATTATTTATTAAATATTTTTTAAAATATGTGTCAAATCAATAATAAATAAAATGGAGTATAAAATAAATGGCTACATTCACTTCATTAGGATGAAAGAACTGCAAATTTAAATCTTCAGTTATGAGTCTTAAATATAGTGAATTTATTTTATTTTTTAAGAAAAAAACAGATGAAGGAAAAACAAATGTTGGCCGAAGAGACGTCTTAAACTCCTGATGTCTTAAGCTATATTTAGATAATACAGATTTATGTTATTTTATTGCAATTACTTAACTTTTTTGCTAATATACATGCATTTTTCTTAAATATGCTCTATCATACAATCTATCAAGTATAATTTAATTTTTATGATGTTGTTACTTTGAGGTCCATCCCCATTTACCAAACTTTGAATATCTTTGTGCCAATTTCAAAGTTTGGTAGAGTTGGTAATCTATAAAGAAGAAAAACTTGTTTTGTGCCAATTTCAAAGTTTGGTAGAGTAGGTAAGCTATGAAGAAGAAAAAAATGTTTTTCTTCTATAGCACATTTGGAGGGTAGTGTATTTGTTCTCTATAAAAGGGAGGAGAATTCTTCATTCTAAGTATACCAAAAAACAATTACAAAAGGAGAGAAAGAAGAGTAAGGCATCACAGAGGAAAATAATTTGTGAGGAAAAATAGAGAGTGTGAGCGATATTGTAGTGAGGTGGAAAAATCAAAAGAGTGTTATTTCTTTTGAATGTGTAGTGGTCTTTGGAGTTTTACTCAGACACACAAGTGTAAAATCCTTACTATAGTGATATTCGTTGCTCCTCTCGGGTCGTGGTTTTTCCCTTATTTAGGAGGGTTTCCACGTAAAATCTTGGTGTCATTATTTCTCTTTTATTCTCGTTGATTAACCGTATTGTTGTGTTCCGCATTCGTTGCCTTTATTACTGCAAATATTATTTCTGTTACGGATTTATTCCCAACAGTTAGTGATATTAATTGTTTGACACTTTGGCTGAATTACAAAAATTGAACTCAATTAAATCGAACAAATCAGATTAATTTGATATAATATTTGATACACATTATGAAAAAATAAAATTTCAAATTAAAATTCAAAAATTGAATCAAAACACCAAATACCTATTTATGAGTCTTAAATATAACGATTGATTGACTATATTTTTTTAAAAAAAAATTAAAATAATCTGTCAATGACTTATATAGGGGAAAGGTACATGTAAGGATTAAAAAGTCAGAAGAAGAAAAATGTTCGCCAAAATTAGTCCTAATGTCTAGGCCATATATTAGCTGTGTAGATTTATATTATTATATTGCATAATAAATATGATTAAATTACTAATTAGTAAAATATCTTTTAAGCTTCGTATATCGAAAAAAAGATATAATAATTAAGAAACATTTTATAGGCTTTTTATCGTATCATATAAATAAAAATAATTAAGAGAAATGTCAAAAATGTTATAAAATCAAGCTCATAATATAATAGAAAGAGAAGAAGATAGGAGAAGTAAGATGGAAGAGAGAACTTTTCTTCTTATTCAAATATATTATCAAATGGTGAGTGATATCTCTACTTATAGTGTTGAGATATCACTCTCAAAGGTCACCACATTAATAGATACATAGTTATCTCTTAAGGTTTTTATCACCTTGGAAACACTTATACATGATCCAATTAATTGTTGGATAACTCTAATGTATCATCCACATAAAACAATAGATTTATAACACTCCCCCTTGGATGTCTATAGATAATGTGCCTCGTTAAAACCTTACTAGAAAAAAACCCAGTGGAAAAAAATTCTATTGAAGGAAAAGAGTACACATATCTTTTGATACGTATTATTTGTTGCCTCATTAAAACCTTGCCAGTAAAATTCAGTGCGATAAAACCTCGGTTAAGGAAAAAACAGTGCAACGCGTATTATACTCTCCCTGATTAAAACATCACTTAATTCTTGTAATGATGTCTCCAATCTTCGTACATTGTGGTTCATGGAGGGCTTTTATTTCTGCATAGCAACATTTGCTTCATTGATCGCGAGGATATTTTTAATTGTGCCTCCATATGCAAACAAATAGAGTGCTTGAGATCATGCTTTATGCAGATCAGATAAATATTTTGCATCTGCGTAACCAATCAACTTTGACTTGAATTCTTCGGAAAGATATTCAAGTATATATATACACCATTTCAATGTCCTTTTGTTTGGGAGGAATCGAATCTTGCCTGTAAATTTACTGCAAAACAGATATTTGGTCGAATATTGTTAGCAAGATGCATTAGTATCATGATTGCACTAAGATATGGAGTTTCATCACCAAGAAGCTCTTCATCCTTCTCTTAAAATCAAAATGAATCATCATTTATTTCAATCGATCTCATAATCATTGGGGTAATGAATGTGATTTATCATATAAAGTTGCATCAAAGCTTTTCTGTGTATGTTGATCGATGGACAAATATTTCATTGTCAAATTTTTAATCTTAGGTCAAGATAAAATTTTGTCTTTCCAGAATCTTTACATTTTATATTCCCTTCTCAAAATACTCAATAGCTTTTAAAAGGTCCTTAAGAGTGTTAGTAATTTCAAGTCATCTACATACATAATTTATAACAAATTCAAATCTTGAACTTTTCATAAAATTCAAGGACAATTATGGTCATTCTTTTTGTACTCTTTTCTTCCTTGATTATTTCAATCCATATAAGGATTCTTGAAGTTTTATAGAAAAAGTTTCCTTTAAACTTTTATATGCTTCAAACACCTCGATTACTTCAAGAATTTTTATATAACCTTCATTATTGTCTAGCTAGACATGATAATTATTCATTATTTGCATTCAAGTGTTTCATATATTGCCAGATCAAAATAAACCTCATTGCATACACCATAGGAGAAAACATCTCCAATAATGTCAGGAATTTTGTGACAAACGTTTATGCCCCAAGGCACAAGTTGTACTTGATATTACAATTATACCATGACATAATAATTTATTGTACCCCATTGATATTATACCTTAATTTATGGACTATCGGTTCAAAACGTCACTTTTCTAAGTAAAATAATATACTTGAATTATGCATTTTACTTGGCCAACCATTTATCTGTCCACACTTTATGACATATTTGAATTCAAGATCCTCGTTACAATTTATATCATTGAGCGCTACCTCATATCAAAGATACCTTCGATGGTGTTATTTGATATCGATTTCAATATAACATAAATTATCGAGATCTCTTCATTTTTTATCATTTTTCAGGTACCTGAATCTTTTCCAAAGTTTTATGAAGGGTTATGTCGTGGTGCTCTCTTATAGCACTTGCCTCATTATCATGATCATATTGATCATTTGCTCCTCTCTTTCTTCAAGAAATTTTATATTTGAAATCGATTGGTCTATTACGCTTTCGGCGTATCATAGACTCCGTCCTTCAAGGACTTCACATTGGAGCATTTGCAGCTGAATTATATCATAGGGTCAGTACATTCATCTGACAATTGATTTGCAACGTTATGCAAATGAATTATCACTTGAACTTTAAGTTCACATATTTATTTAATGAAGACCCAGGTAATTCATAATTAACCTCATAAATTATTTTCAGCTGTCAATCATCTCTCCACTTAATGTTAGGAAATCTAACATTCATCCCAACCTTATTTGAGAATTCATCCTTGTGCATGGTGGAACAATTAAAATCATAACCGCACATGCAACATTTTAGATGAAAATCATTTGATTCCTGACCTGAACCAATTTTAATGGGAAAATCTTGTTGGTTTGATGCATATATGTGTTGCTATCCTCGCCATTGCGATTATCATCCCTAATCAGAAAGAGTTTTTGTTTGCATACAATTTCTGCTTAATCAACCAGCATTATCAATATAATTTCATAATTTGAAACTGTTCTCTTAATTTAACAATTAGAGCAAACAACCTTACAAACACCAATTTGTAAGTTGACAACAAAGCACATGTACAACAAAGCACATGTGACCATCGCATAGATGCATCGATCATATGGTTGCAAATGATCCACATTGAAGGTGACAGGCTCATCGCCTTTTTATATGTTCCAATGATTTAGGGATTATAATCTGAACCTTAGCTGGTACAATGAAAACAAGCAACACAAGAGAATTCTTGAAGAATCTTTTATTTCTTCATCATATAATCCACATGAATTCTCAATTACATTTGCATCACATTTAAACCAGAATGGTCAACCGGTCATTCCAACTGATCTTTATTTCAGTACACTTATTTACTTTTGCATGTGAATTCATCAGCATGTCCATGTTTGTATACAACAAACAAGAGGAACAATGGGTAACCTATTACATAATTGTAACCCGCTTCGGTTGTAGTAATCTAAAGATAATAAATCTTTTCATAATTTACAGTCTCAGTATTTCTTTTCATTTCATCTAAAACTTAAAAAGTTTCTTTTGAAACTTACTACAACCCCAATATTATTCCTCTGACAATAACACAACTCGTTAGAGCTAGCAATTAATTTTGTGTACTATCACATATTCCATAACACCATCCATATAGTGAACGTCCCCTCAAGGAGAAATTATATCATTATTGTCATGGTTAAAATTATTATAGCAACACATGTTTCTAGCTTTACTTTTGTTTTACCATAGGTACACAACCAATGACAAATTTGTATTGCCACAATATATTTGATCATGGCCACAATTTTTATAGGCAAGAATTACTTCTTTCTTTTTTCCCTTTCGGTAGTTCGTAACAAATATACCATAATATTTACGACGTATAAACGCACACGACCATTGACCGTTCGTGTCAAATAAAACTTATTTATTTCTCCCAAATCTCCCGTAGAGGTGAGTTTGACATATATCCAACCATACATGAATATATTCTTATTCATATTTTTCCTTCATATTTTTCCATATTCACTTTCAAGAATAGACAAACATTCACATGCTTATTAAAGTCACAATCTCTTCATGAGTTGACTATAACAATTTATACATGTCATACCTTTATATTTGACATATTTACATGATCTACCTCAAAATCACTTTGAAAGATAAAGTGCACTATCACTTTATATTCTTTTATTTTGATGGAGGATTTATAAAACTTATAAAAATAAGGTCGCATGACAACTGCGTGTCCAATGACCTTTCATACCGTTCTGATGATAAATTATTTTTCATAGTTTGAAGGACTATTTGAAGAACTCATATTATTCTTCCTTTTTATAATTACCACAATGATGACTATTATGATTTGTCCCTTCACGCCCCTATTCATACATTTAATCACATGTTGTCTTTCAAACTTATTATTCACTGCTACCACATCCATATGATAGAATGGAGCAATTGGGCTGATTCAAACTTATCACATACTGCTATCACATTCGATTTAGGGAATGGAGCAAATTCAATTAGACGAATATCATTCATCAAAAATATATTGTTTTTCCTTTGTCATCATTTGGTGCGCACTCAAACTCAATGTCTTACCCGTATAAGGCGTGTCACACCATCATTTTATGGGACTTGCACCCAGTCATGATGCGTCAAAACTCAAATTGATGTCTTACCCTTTTGGTGCGATAGAACATAAATCTACCGTCTTACCCTCAAACATTTTTGATTATGATACATCTGGACTTTAACCTGATGTCTTACCTTTTTGGTGCGATGAGAATGGTTCAATAAAAAATAATACAATTTCTCACACCCAATTGACCTTTAAAAAATAAATTTGTAAGTCATTATCTATAAAATTAATATATTTTAATGAAAGTGAATGTATTTTTATAAATTTTATTTTTAATATCAAATTTAAACAAAAAAATAAAATCTTAAGAAAATTACGGGACGAGTTCATGTGGACGGGTTAAAAATAAAAATATTGATATGCGAGGCAGGGCGGGATAAGGCGGAGTGAACTAATTATTTTGTGGGTTAAACTAAACCCGCCTCGACCCACACGCTCCATTATTGTCCCTACAGAATACGGATAGTCCAGAGGCTGGGCAAGATGTTCGATCTAGAGCTAAACCATTAAGAACCACAAGAATTTGACAACTCAATGATAAATTTGTTTGGGATTTAGATTACGTAGAAATTAAATAATTGTCACATGCGATTTCGAAGGATTACGCATACTGTTGAGTAAAAAATATGATTCTCTTGTCCCCATTTTCAAGAATAATACAAACTGATATCTAATTTTTTTCGTAATTTTCTTAATAAAATTCATGGAGGTGGATATACCACAGAGAATTAATAACATCATTGAGAATTCTTGAAGTTAATAAGAAAACAATAAAAACAAGAGTTTTCATCATAATTAGCTCCAACCCATTTACGGAGGAAAACTCAAACATGCTTTCAATATCTAGGGTGTATAAAATTAAATCGAAAATCGAACCAAATTATACAAGTCGAATTAAATCGGAAAAAAATATGACTAGTGGTTTGGTTTGACTTGGTTTGATAGTAAAAAAAAAACCTGACTATATTTGGGTTGATTTGATTTAACTAAAAAAATTCAGCCCGAGACCAAACCAACCCGACATTAGATATGTAATTTTAAAATTTTATTTTATATATAAAATTATTACTTTGATATCATTTTAAAATATTTCTTATACTATTTCATAGTTTTTATCTTTTAATATATTATTTCAAGTTTAAAACTTAGAATTCGGAATGGTCCAACAAAGATTATTGTTCATAAATGTTGATAATTATAATAAAACTTAAATCAAAATCAAATCAATACTAATGCACAAAGAAAATCAATTCAACACTAAGAATGACAATAATATTGAATATTTTTTCTTTAGTTTTACATCGGTTTAGACAATTAAAATACATAATCTAATTTTAATTTTCCTTAAAATTTAGTAATGTAACTAATACTTATTAAACATATTTTAGCATGATTTATTACTTTTAAATTATGATTATTTTTATCATGACTTTACAATATTGATTCTATATGATGATTTCATTATTATTTTTTATTGAATATTTTTGTGTCGTCAATATTCATCTCATATTTTGTGTTAATTTTTTAAGAAGCACCTTAGATAATTGTATTTTGGTTGGACTAATGAAACATTTGAAGCACATGTTAATTATATGTTTGTATGTAAATTTTACCGAAATCTTAAAATCTGGAAAAAATCGAAGTTTATTAGTTTGGTTTGATTTATAAATTCAAAAATTGACGCAATAATTTGGTTTGATATTTGAAAAAACCCGAACCAATCCGAGGTTGAATAATCCAAATTTTATTACTTTAGTTTATAAATTTAAAAATTTTATACGAATGGTTTGATTTGATATTTGAAAAATCCGAACCAACCCGATCATGTACACCCCTACGAGTATGTCCCTAATTACTTGTCCATTTTTCTTTTTTAGTTATCCTTAATTACTTGTCTATTTTTAAAAATCTAGAAAGAACAATATTTTTTTTACCTATTATACCTTCAATTCATTATTTTGAAAAAGTAGAACTTCTTGAAAATCTTAAATTTTTAATTCATTTGCTTCATAAATAATAGGGTAAAATGGTAAATTCACTATGTCAATAATTGTTTTCTTAATAGGTGTGTCAATTTAAAAATGGACAAGTAATTAGGTATAGAAGGAGTAAAGAACAACCTTATGGGCCCATTTGGCCATAAATTTTCCAAATAATTTTTGAAATTTTTTTTGATAAATAGTGTTTGTCCATATAATTTGCTATTATTTGGCAAGTATTCCACATTTCCAAATACTAGTTTTTCCTAGTATTTGGATCAAATCTCATTGTTTTGGATCTTTTGAAAATTGAAATTTTACACCAAACTTTTGTCTTTTACAAAAACACTCTCTATAGTTGCTTGTGTTGTATTATATAATTTTTTACGTGAACACCAAAGTAGTGATGAGATATTCAGTGAATATGAAAGTGATGATATGATTGTTGATAAAAATTATGAAGAATCGATTCAGGGTAACAAAGTCATGTACTTTATCTACTTCACGATGTATGAAATGATGTTGTTGCACTCACTCCAAACTACCACATTGTTCTAGTGTCATAGACACTACTTGTCATTTGTTGCAACGAAGATCTAATTGACTTGTAATACAAACTTATGGTTAGTTTTGATATTTTTTAAAACTTCTGGAGATAAATCATATTTTTCTAAAAAAGTGAAATATATTTCTCAAATTCTATGATCAAACACATGATAAAATTTTACTTAAATTTTTAACCAAATAATATTTACCAAGAATATTTAAAAATATGTAATCAAACACTAGCTATATATTATAATCGCTCTAGATACTTGAAGTACAACTCTAAAATTAAGTTCTTTCTTGAACCATGGGATATATTTTCTTGAAAGCATTAACTAGGATTGTAGTGTGTAATTAATTATTAACAATTAATTAAAATTCTTAGAAATATATGGGACAAACTTACCTTAATGTTAGGAGGTATAAGAGTGATTTTTATCTTCTCTAATATCATGTTGAAATGTGTGATCATCTCGTTTTAAAAATTAAGTTGTTAGATATAACACACTTTAATTAATTAATGATATTCTAAACGAGAACCACCGAAATTGGATCCTTATTCCTTAGACGTGTTCTTTAATTCCTTGGCATAGAACTCCACAAGATGAGTTCTATTTCTGTTAAGGTTCTTGTAGGTTACTGTAAACTCTAGCTCATGCCGTTATAAAAGGGAATATATCTCTTAAAGAGGCATTCCGAATTTCTTATAAAATTTTGGATATTCACAAAAAGATCAAGAAAACATCAAATATTGTCTTGCCTATCAAAGGGTAATTTTTTGCCTATATAAAGGGTAATTTATTCCTTGATGAGGCGTCTTAAATATCCTATAAATTCTTGGATATTCACAATGAGATCACGAAGACATCAAATACTATCTCTTGAATATTTATAAAGATCAAAATCTCCAAAAGTCATATTCATAAAGATTGAAATCTCTAAAATTTCATAAATTTATGAGATATTCATAAAGAGATCGAAATGTGATCGCTTATGTTCATAAATACATTACCAACCGCCCTCAAACCATGGAGAAATCCTTAGAAAAGAATCAAGTTGTTAGTTTCAATAACTTTGTTGTTTCTTTATATTTTATTTATGATTAATCTACTTTCCACACATTCAAAACTTATTGCAAACTACATATAATCAGAAACTTTAATTTCAAGAACTAAATAAAAAAATCAAATAAAAAGATACATGAAAATTTATTTTCAAACTCTAATAACAATTTTTTGAGTCACTCCAACATACTCCATAATCAAAACCATTCAAAAAGAATTTAGTGATGCATGTTGAAGTCGCCTCAACGTAGTGAGATTGAAGGACATCTTCTTTCGCCATCTCTTGAAGTCGATTCTAGAAAACTTTGCAGGTTTCTTAGCCGGTGCTAGTGTAGTAGTTGAACGATTGTGTGCAATCGATATTGTTGCAACACTCACTGTTTCAGCATTTACTTGAATTGAATTGGTCATTTTTTCTGTCACAAATGGCAGACAATTTTAGTATGTGAAATACTAACAGTAAAGAATAAATCCTTACTCAGACTGTTTCTAATTTAAGTGATACAGTTTTAATATTCTTTTAATCGTTAATCGAATGAATTTTAAAATTCAAACAGAGTATAAAACCATAAAGGTTTTAATCTCTAGAAACCTCAAATACAGAAACTATTAAATTTCTCAAGATTGTTATTCTTGTATTAAGGTTAGTCAAAAATACAGAAACACAAATAAAATGAAATAGAAAGAAAACTTTTAATCCAAGTCCACAGAAATCACTGTATTTTCTTAAGGAATTTAATTCCCCCACTTTATCCGAGGTTGCAGATTAATTTCTCCCAAGATAAAACGAATTAACCTATTAGAGAAGTAGCGGTACCTCAAACTTCAATAATTTTAGAGAACGCAAGAACAGTAAAAAGAACACACAGACTCAGTCAATCGACAATTTTTTTGGAGAGAAAATGTATGCAGAGATGAAAAAAATTTCAGTATCTGAAAAAATGAAAAAGATCTCCTTTTTATAGCTATTTTCAGCAAGAAACGTGTATGTTCAAATGAATTTGTTCAGACCTGTTTTTTCCAGAAAGTTGTCTTTTGGGAAAAATAACGAATTATCGAAAAGGAACAGGTCCCTTCAGACCGGTACTACCATTGCACGCGAATTTAAAATAAATTTCTTTGTGCCAAAATTATTCTGTTATTTAACTAACATTCTGAATTAATTTATAAGAGAAAATAATTAATGGGATTTATTCAACGGAAAAGGGCCTAAAATACCCTCGAAGTATTGAAAATGGTACACAATTACCCTCCATCCACCTATTGGCCCCCAAATACCCTTCACATCCACCTTTGGGTCCAAATTTACCCCTTCATTAACAGACCAAAATTAAAAATAATTAAAGAATAATTTTTAATGACGTGGCACTCAACCATTGGTTGTAATTTAATTATTTAAAATAATTTTAAACCCATCCATTTTAACTAAACCCACCCATTTTAACTAAACCCACCCATTACTTTCCCATTCATTTTTCCCTTATTACCCTTCTCTCTCCTAACTTTCCCATTCATGTTATAAGGGAAAGTTAAAATGGGTTTTTCCCTTGTTTTATGAGTTATGAAGTAAGTTAAAATTATTTCTTAGTGAAGTCTTCCTCAATTTACACAGATTTTCTCGGGAAAACATCTTATTCTGTTTCTTTAATCACATGTCTCGAATTTTTCGTCTCTGAATACAGAGTAGTCTTTGTTAGGGATGTAGAGTACCAAACACTATCCATGTGTTTGGCAGAATTCTGTTAAAAATCTACGTATAAATAATTTATCGAAAAAATTAATTGAACTTTTTTTTTGTTAGAATCTTGGACTCATAAATTCAAAATTGTGGATTGTTACGGCTTGTAATGTACTCAGTTTTTATGTAGTACTGCTAATTAGTTTTTGTAATATTCAAAATTATGCAGAAAGTGAAAGAACATGGGGATAGAAAGTGAAGTACCGGAATCAGGAGGAGGAATCAGGCGAAGAAATTGTGTGTGCACAAAAGACGATTTTCTGCCGGAGGAATCGTTCAAGGGCTGGGGAAATTACGCGAATGCGCTAAGGCAAGAGAAGGGTAATAAGGGAAAAATGAATGGGAAAGTAATGGGTGGGTTTAGTTAAAATGGGTGGGTAATGGGTGGGTTTAAAATTATTTTAAATAATTAAATTACAACCAATGGTTGAGTGGCACGTCATTAAAAAATATTATTTAATTATTTTTAATTTTGGTCTGTTAATGAAGGGGTAAATTTGGACCCAAAGGTGGATGTGAAGGGTATTTGGGGGCCAATAGGTGGATGAAGGGTAATTGTGTACCATTTTCAATACTTCGAGGGTATTTTAGGCCCTTTTCCGTTTATTCAATTAACAAAATTTAATAAATAAATTTTGTCCAAAAAAGTTATCAGTCAATCACTTTTTCATTTTTCTCTTCTCTTTTTCCATTGACATTTTGCTAAAACCCAACAATTCATTATATTCTAAATAGGTGTATCAATTTTAAAATGAAGAAGAAGTAATTAGATACGTAAAGAGTAGAGAACAACCTTATATAGTATAATAGCTCTAGATACTTGAAGTACAAATCCAAAAGTTCGTTCTTGAACCATGGGATAGATTTTCTTGAAAGCATTAGCTAGTGTTAGCGCAAAAACGTGAAATTAAAGAATAAGGAAGAACAACAATATTTAACGTGGTTCGGATAAAAATGATCCTACCTCTACCAAAGAACAACTGCACCAATAATTATTTCACTCTACAACGAATCAAGTGAAATACTACAAGAGAGAGAACACAAATGCCTTGGAAGGTGAGAAGTCAAGTGAGAGGATGATTTTGAAAGTGAATTAAGAGCTACCTATTTATAGGAATTAATTCATCCTATTGATGTCATCCATGACATCACTATATGTCAAAAATGTTAAGGTTAAGAATATGAAACCATTTTATGGTTTGCCTAAACTTTACCTACCAAAATACTATCTTGACTTTTATTTTGTACTAATTATCTTCCTACCAAATATTCATGTTAATTCATCTTCCATTTAGTTTGATTCCACAAGAACCAAACCAACTCTTTCAATCTCCATCTGGGTTTGTGTTTCGAGCATGCGTATAAACAACTCCGGCCAAAACTTCTAAGCTTACAGGGCAATCACGTTGTTAGAAACAAGAAGAATCAAACCTTTGTTAAACATACTAGCTCCACCTAGCAGTTGTTCCGCCAGAGTTGCATCAATTGATGCATACTCCCGCCAAGTCCTTGCAGTGTGCAAACTTGTCAAGCGGGACTATTTTGGTCAACATGTCTGCATCGTTATCGTCTGTGATAACCTTCTCAACCTTGATAGCTCCCTCTTCTACGACATCTCGAATAAAATGAAATCTGATATCAATGTGTTTGGTGCGCTCATGAAATCTTTGATTTTTACTCAAATGAATAGCACTTTTACTATCAGTTCTTAGAATTGATTCAGGCTGAACTAAACTCAATTCTGCCACCAAACCTTTCAACTAGATAGATTCTTTCACTGCCTCCGTTGCTGCCATATATTCTGCCTCTGTTGAAGACAAAGCGATAATAGACTGTAAAGTTGATTTCCAACTAACGACACTGCCAGAGAGAGTAAAATGTATCCAGTTGTGAACCTTCTTTAATCAAGATCCCTTGCATAGTCAAAATCTACATAATCAAGAATTGAAATACCTTCACTTTTATGGAAGGTTAGGCCAACATCAGGAGCTCCTTTGAGATATCTCAATATCAACTTGAGAGCTTTCCAGTGGCTTTTTTCTGGATTTGCCATCTACCTGCTTATTACACTTACATATTGAGCAATATTTGGACGTGTGTACACCATAGCATACATAATGCTACCAACTGCGTCCGCATAAGGAACCTTTGACATATGTTCCACCTCATCCATAGACTGGGGCATTTTTAACTCTGAGAGCTTGAATTGAGGAGCTAATGATGTACTTATTGGCTTGCTAATATGCATATTGAATATCTCAAGAACTTTTTCGATGTACCTCTTTTGAAAAATATGTACAACATCATTTTCTCTTGAAATCTCCATTCCAAGAATTTTATTTCCAGTTCTCAAATCCTTCACGTCAAATTTCTTGCTCAACTTTAAAATATATATCTCTGTGATGTTGTTAGCAGCAATAATCATATCATTAACATACAACAATAGATATATCATAGAATTACCAAGCATCTTCTTGTGATACACATAGCTATAAAATGCACTCATCAAAAATTCATGTGTAGTCATGAATGCATCAAATTTCTTGTACCACTGTTTAGGGGATTGCTTCAAACCACACAAAGACTTCTTCATTTAACATACATTGTCTTCTTTTCCTTCAGCTAGGAAACCTTAAGGCTGATCCATATAGATTGTCTCTTCTAGATCACCATGTAAGAAAGCACTTTTGACATCAAACTGTTGAAACTCTAAATCAAATTGTGCAACCAATGTTAGTAGCACGCGAATTGAGCTATGTTTCACGATTGGAAAGAAGATCTCATTGTAGTCAATTCCCTGCTTCTGAATGAAACCCTTTGCAACCAATCTCGCCTTGAACCAAGCATCTTTCACTTCTGGAATACCCTCTTTCTTTTTATAGACCCATTTACATCTAACTGTCCTCATCCCCTTTTGCCTTTTAACTAAGACCCATGTCTCTTTTTTGTGAAGAGACTACATCTCTTCCATCATGGCTAACTGTCATTGTGCAGCATCTTTGCAAGAAGTTGCTTCAACATACAAAGAGGGGTCGAGATCCTTAACCTCTACTTCTGCAGCTACGAACGCATGTGCAATCAGATTTTCTTTCTCTATAAGAGGTTCCAGTTTTTGTATCTGCCTTTTGTCCCTTCCCTTCGCAATTGTGTATGGTTCATTGACACCAAGTTCTTCAAGATCTGCATCTTTTGACTCATCAATTTGAGTCTCTTGATCTCGTTCCTTGGTAAGATCCATCGGTAGCTCCACCTGCTTGTTGTTTTCGTTTCTTGATAACTCCACAGAAATTTTACGAGGATCAAGTATATAGGATTCATCAAAGGTAACATCTCTAAAAACTACAAATTTGAGTAAAGACAAACACCAAAGTTTGTACCATTTTACTCCATCTATATACCCTACGAATATGACCATTTTAGCCCTTGGTTCAAGCTTTCCTTCATTAACATGATAATAAGATGGACACCCAAATATTCGCAAGTATGAATAGTTAGAGGGTTCATCTGACCCGACCTCATTCAGAGTCTTAAAGTCAATCGCTGATGTTGGAGATCAATTGAAAATATGAGAAGCAGTATGAACTGCTTCAGCCCAAAATACTTAAGACATCTTGGCTTGTAAGAGCATACAACGAGCCTTCTCGAGAAGAATTTTGTTCATTCTTTCGGCAACTCCATTCTGTTGTGGTGTGTGCCTGAACGTCTTATGTATTGTGATCCCATGAACCTTGCAGAAATCATTGAAATCTTCACTGCAAAACTCCAAGCCATTGTCTGTGCGAAGATACTTGATTTTTCTCTCCATTTGATTTTCAACCAAAATCTTCCACTCTTTAAATATTTCAAAAGCATCACCTTTTGTCTTCAGGAAACGCATCGAAACCTTTCGTGAAAAATCATCAATGAATGTGAGAAGATACCTCTTTCATCCCTTCGATGGAAGCTTAGAGGGACCCCATAAATCTGAATGGATGTAGCTAGCACTCCTCCTGTCTTGTGTTTGCCGGAGCTGAAGCTGACCTTTTTCTGTTTCCCTAAGAATGCTCACAATATTCAAGAGTGTTGATCTTCTTACCATTCAAAAGGTTGCGGTTGCTCAACATCTTTAATCCCCTTGCGCTCATATTTGGCCTAGTCTTATGTGCCATAATTTTGTCTTGTTATCATTAGATAACTGCATTGTAGAGGTATTTACAGAGCCAATAATGGTGCTTCCTGCAAGTGTGTAAAGGCCATCTTCCAGCTTGGCCTTCAACATGCTAAAGATCCTTTAGTCACTTTCATAGTTCCTCCTTTACTCATGTATTTATAGCCTTGTTTATCCAAAGTACCCAGGGAGATCAAATTCTTCTTCAGATCAAGAACATGACGGACTTCTATAATAGTCCTCATGATCCCATCATCGCAGACAACACGAACTGATCCAATGCCAACTATTTTACAAGTTGCATTATTTCCCATTGATATAGTTCTGTTGCTTGTTTAATAGATGCTGAATCAATCTTTTCGGAATGTCATTTGCACAGTACAACCAGAGTTAAGACCCATTTGTTGTCATAGACTCCACTATTGCACGATGTTGTTAATACATAATCATCACCATTATCATGTACTTACTCAACAATTAATGCACTCGTCTTTCTTTGAACTTCGGCATAAGACAATCTCGTTCAAAGTGCCCCTTCTTTTAACAGCCCCAACACTCCCCCGTTCTTTTTGTTCAGACGAGATTCTGATCTGTACTTTGATTTGCTCCTTCTCTGTTGGCTAGTATGACCTCTTACTCCACTAGCTTGGTCACTTTTGCCACCTTCAAAATCCATCCGCACATCGCAAGAGTTTAGTGCTTGTCGCACTTGCTCAAGTTTGATAGGTTGTTTGCTATACATTATTGAATTCTCAATATCACGATATTTTGAAGTCAATGGAAATAGCAAAGAACATGTAAGTGTATCCTCGTCCTTTTTAATTCCAGCAGTTTGTAAGTCCATCACAAGTTTATTGAATGCATCTAGATGGTCTTGCAACAAACTACCTAAATCCATCTTAAATATATGAAGACGCTGTTGTAACGACATTCTTGTTGTCACTGACTGGTCCTGGTAAAGCCCTTCCAGCTTTTCCCATAACTCATTGGTCGTTTGCTTCGGTACTTCTACTCGCTTCACAAAGTATGTTAGGTGCAAGGGACAGTTGAATTACACTCAATGCATCTCCTTCAATATTCTCCTTGTCGAAATCTGATATCTTATCGGGGTATTTTCCGTCAATAGCATGGATTGAACCTTCCCTCCATAGTAACGCCATCATCTGGATTTCCCAGATATTAAAGTTGTTGCGTCCACTAAATCTGTCAATTTCAAACTTCATAGAACTCATTTTTTTACTTGTTCTTCCTTTTCTACTACAATGTATTTGGAACTACAAAAAACCAAAGTAATTCTTTTTTGTTGTGGAAGTTTAGACCGTGCTGCAACCCCATAGCATACTCAGGTAAAATCTTAGCTCTGATACCAATTGTTAGCGGAAACGTGAAATTAAAGAACAAGGAAGAACAATAATATTTAACATGGTTTGGATCAAAATGATCCTACGTCCATTAAAGTACAACTGCACCAATATTTATTTCATTTTACAAATAATACAAGTGAAATACTACTAGAGAGAGAACACAAATGCCTTAAAAGGTGAGAAGTCAAGTGAGAGGATGATTTTGAAAATGAATTAAGAGCTACCTATTTATATGAATGATTTCATCCTATTGATGTCATCCATGACGTCATTATATTTCAAAAATGTCAAGGTTAAGAATATGAAGTCATTTTATGGCTACCAAGATACTATCATGATTTTTATTTTGTACTAATTATCTTCCTACCAAATATTCATGTTAATTCATCTTCCATTTAGTTTGATTACACAAGAACCAAACCAACTCTTTCAGCTAGGATTGTATTGCGTAATTAATTATTAAAAACTAATTAAAATGCTTAGAATTATATGGCAGAAACTTACCTTAATGTTGGAGGTATAAGGGTGCCTTGATATAATTTGGGTGGCGTAAGATTCGATTACAAGACCTTTGTCGGCTCTAATATCAAGTTGAAGTGTGTGATCATCTCATCTAAAAGTTTTAACTATTAGAGAGAGCACACTTTAATTAGTAAATGATATTTTTAACAAGAACCACCAGAATTGGATCCTTAGATGTGTTCTTCAATTCCTTGGAATTGTACTTCACGAGACGGGTTTTATTTCTGTTAGAATTCTTGGAGGTTCTACTACACTCTAGATCATGTCGTTATAAAAGGGTAATATATATTCCTTAAAGATGCATCTCGAGTATCTCATAAATTCTTGGATATTTACAAAAAGATCGTGAAAATATCAAATGTTCTCTTGCAAATTCTTACTACTTCTAATGGAGCTTGCAATGAGAGAAGACATGTTGGATTCTTCAAGGAGACTGAAATCAATCTTTTGACAATCGAGTTGAATGTTCGCAACTTAATTAGTAAACACGATCATTTTTATATCTATGAAGTTAGACTTATGTAAATTGTATATAATAGTAGAGATCAAACGTGCAACGCACGTTTCCAAGACTAGTGTATATATAAATGTGTAGACAATATTTGAATGAAACAAGTGAACAAGTGCATGTAATTAGCAGCAGCTCTTTCATCTATCCTCAGAATGTTCAATATATTTTCCATCTTTCTAGATTTAGTATTAATAACCTATAACTAATATATACTGCTTCTTAGAATGTATTTTTTCACTCTAAATCATATTGAATAAGTGGGGAGGACATAGTAAATGTAAAGAGTTTGTGGAATTTATTTTTCATTACTTCCACTAAAAAGTCATTTTTCTTATTTTAAAATATTTTTTAGAGATACAGTAATCCAAATATGTCAAATTTCTTCTAATAATTCTTTCATTTTTCATAAAAATTTTACTTTTCTACAATTCAATATTTTTTAAAAAATAATAACTTATAACGTATTATAATTTAAAATGAGGCCCCTTAAATTTGGAGGCCTAAGGCGCTTGTCTTTTTTTTTAACACTGTCGAGCCACCCCTGGACATGACTCATTTTCTAGTACAATTGTAATACTAATCCAAGATTCCTATCAACTGTCAAACCGTGTGTTAGTAACAAGTGAATGGAATTAATGGGACTGTAGTTCAATAAGACTGTAGATCATATAAAAAGTGTAAATTAAAACTTAAACGGGG
Organism: Solanum pennellii; assembly: GCF_001406875.1. Taxonomy (NCBI): domain Eukaryota; kingdom Viridiplantae; phylum Streptophyta; class Magnoliopsida; order Solanales; family Solanaceae; genus Solanum; species Solanum pennellii. Next base: position 58,867,667 of record NC_028644.1, on the reverse strand, counting down.
CAGGGCGGTACAAGTAACAATATTGAAAAAATTTTAAATGGGACGGGGTAGGGGGGTTTAAATCTTAGCGGGTTGAGGTTTGCCCCGCCCTAACCCACCCCAACCCAAACTATTGCCATTCCTAATTGTAAAAAGTTTAATTACAAAATTTGTAAACAACGTATACATGAAAATTTATTTGAAAACACTAAATGACTCTACATTACCAATTTTATTGAGTAACTTGCGTGTAAAAGCACAACAAAGAAAGTATACATGTAAATTTATTAGAAAACTGAATATGGATTTAGATCATAAATTTTATTGAGTCACTCTTGCATAAAAAAACATACTTGATAATCATGACCATTTCAAGTCATAGTTCCAAGGAGTTTAGTTATGCATCTTGTTATGGGAGCACATACATNAAATTTATTTGAAAACTCTAAATGACTCTACATTACAAATTTTATTGAGTAACTTGCGTGTAAAAGCACAACAAAGAAAGTATACATGTAAATTTATTAGAAACTGAAGATGGATTTAGATCATAAATTTTATTGAGTCACTGTTGCATAAAAAACATACTTGATAATCATGACCATTTCAAGTCATAGTTCCAAGGAGTTTAGTTATGCATCTTGTTATGGGAGCATATACAATTTTGAGAGCCAAACTCATCTGCTAGACAAGGAGGCTGAGTTTTTCCATCCTGAAACCACCTCTTCCTCTCTTGCATTAGATCTTTGAAGAAACCATCTATAGTTTCTCTTGTAATACCTGGCATAACCACAACATGTGCCATGCCTCTTAAGCAACACAAGTTCCAACGACCAACGAATTTATGGTCACAAGGTCGTTCAAAAACAACAGTAATACTAAACTCATTCAGCATAACACTAATTCCTGCTTCAAGAAGTCGATCTTTCAAATACCGAGCATTTTCAATGCATGTTATGGAATCTTGTTGCAATCTAGCATGTCCTTTCTTGCTTAAACAGTACCATAAGAATATTGGTGTAAATCCATTTCGACTACCAGAAATTGTAGCATCTGTGGAATTAATATACTCAATTTTTGAGTGGGTACTAACATAAGTTTTCCTTGTTATCTGAATGCCACAAGGCATTGGACATCCCAAGAATTTGTGCCCTGAAATCGAAATACTACCAATTGGCTTCTTGAAGGTAATTTTTTTTGCCTATTGTCAAATACCATAAAAAGAAACTATGTCATTGTAACTTTGATCAAAAAACGTTGAAGGAAAATTGAATAAAAATAAGCTTACATGTTTGATAAAGGGGAGAATTAGCCCACATAATGCTGCATCGCAATGGATATAATAATTGTCATTTGAATAACCACAATTTTCAAGTGTTTGTATGACGAAATCGAGGTCATCAATCGCTCCTTTGAAGGTTGTTCCTATAAACACATATATACTAATTTACCAAAAGTGATGTTATAAGATGTAAGAATATATGTATGTATTTTTACCAATATTGATATTGATGATAGCTGGTTTGTTCTTGTTGACAAGTAACTTTGATTGTAAATCTTCATAATCAATTTCCCCATTAACTAAAGTGTTGATAGTTTGTAGCTCCATTCGATACAATCTTGCTGCTTTGAAAATCGAGTAATGTGAATCTTTTGATGCATATAATATCCCACTTGGAAGTAGCTCTCTTCTGCACAAATATATAATAATGCATAGTGAAAGTGATAAGAGAACATTATATCATTTAGACATCTCCGACTATATATAAATAAACTCGTAGCTCAAAAACTAGATTCGCCTCTGAAAGTGAAACCTACCCAACCAAAAGGCCATGTAGATTGCCCTCAGTGCCACCACTAGTAATGTATCCCCAATATTCATTTTTCTCTATTTCCCAGAGTTGTGCAAACCAATCTAAAACAGCCACTTCAAAATCTTTTGAATGAAAATCTGTAGGGTGTTGAGCAAAGGGGTCTCCAAAATTGTTCAAATGAAATTGCAAAAGTGGGGCTAAAGTGGCATGATGCTCATAATGCATGTTTGTTGGATAACCTGTAAATTAAATAACCAAAGATATAATTATGAATAAAATCGTAAAATATTATTTGTCCAAATCAAAAATACTTAAAAGATAGGTAAAATAAAGTTAGGGATGATTTATTAATGTATAACTTTTGATTAATTTGCTTATAAATACTTTTATGTTTATTACACAGGTAAAAATAAATGAAAATGTATTTATTTAAATAAAATTGAGATTAAATTACCTCGATACTAATGCTTGTATAATTTCGTTGAGTAAAAAGTAACTATGTTTGTATGGAAAGACTATACATATTCATATCCTTACCTATATGATACTTCTTCCGCTTGGACAATGTCTCTAAATATTGAGTCAAAATCATGTCGAGTTCTCGAAAAGACGTTTCATTTTTAATATCAGATTCTATCACACTGAGACATAAATTCTTCCTTGCCGATGATGGTGCATCAATTTCACCTTCTGTTGGAACTACCGTTAAATCAAACTCCTATGTCATGAAAATAAATAAATAAAATTAAATCTAAGATATGTTTCATTTTTTAAAATGATCAATAAATTAATCACGAGTATATGGTTGAAAGTTGAGATAGACATATATAATTAAAAAAAATATTAGAAAATATGATACCTTTTGAATTTCCATTCTTAGAGATGAAAGTTTTGTGAATCTCACTATCTTTGGCTCCTCCAATTTATAACAAATGAATTAAGTTGCTTTGCGTTTTAACCTTTTTTTTTTTGGTTGAATCTTGAAGTGAATTAACACCTGTCAAAGTTGGTGCATCCAATTAAGTTAAATAGTTTTATAATAATTGGTAGTGTTTGAAATAAAAAAATATTAATTTTTATTTTCAAGCTAAAATTAATATAGGTACTCATGCGATGCACGTACTCTTTTATATTTGTTTTCAATTACACATGTTTTCTTACACATTAGCAATTTTGTTCGTGTTTTACAGTGTTTGAAAAAAAAACATTAGTTACTAAATTTATTTTTATTTTCTATAAATTTTGCTATGATAAAGGATGTAAAATTTTGGTGTATGCACATATAGTTTTAATTCTATAAATTGAATAAATTACTTTAATAACTATTTGTTTTGTTAGCTCCTACACTCTTTAGGTCTGTATTAACAAGTTTTGAGACTTAAAGTCAAACTTTATAGAGAGCTCTTATTTTTGTGAAAATTTAAAGTTATGCTTAATATATGACTTAATTTATTTCAAATGGTGTGAAACACCTTAACAATTCAATCAATTTGAAATGAATGAAGTACATACAAATCAAATTATTATAGTATAGTGTAATTTCATAAATGAAATCGGCAGAGAATGTTATATACAGACATTATGAAGTAAGAATAAAAACAATACAATTTTTCAATGAAAAGTATATAAAATAATGTTTGAATAATAAAATTAAACTCAGAAAATTGAGAAGTTAATATAATAATAATAATAATAAAACAATGTTAATTGGTTTTAATGCTTGAAATGAGAAGAAGATGTCAAAACTAAATTTGATCTTTTTATAAACACACAATATATTTTGCACAATATAGAAGGTTTATTCGTTTGAGAAATTTCAAATATTTTATAATGAGAAGAAAAAAAGACGTCGAAAGGAGAGTAAAAAAAGTAAATATAAGAATAATAATGTTGGTTCATGATAATCGTTAGAATATAAAAGAAGCAATAAAATAAATAATTACATAAAAAACGATGCTATATTAACTAAATACTATTTCATTTTTCAATTATTACGACAATCCCTATATTAAATGAGGTAAAAAATTGTTAGATTTTCTACCCCCAACATTTTTCTTCAAATTTATCAACTTAAGAAAATTTTTAAATAAATAAATTTCTTATTTATGAAGGTCATAAAGAAAGTGTCAACAAGTCTAAAACATTATCATATACTTTAATAGTAAGAATTTTCTTCACTTATTAATTGTAATAATTTGTATATATGAAAATAATTGTGTTGTCACTCATCCTAAAAAGATTTATTACTTCATTATAATTGCCCGAGGTGCTTATTCAATATTCCGGTTACACTCCATTTACTAATTGTTTTAATAATTTGATGTTATAATCCAATAATAGTACGAGGAAAAATCCTTTTATGGCAAGAAAATATGGCCAGAATTTGGCTAAAATAGCATTTTTATATTATTTTACATTTTAAATATTTTTATCATTTTAATTTTAATATATTTTAACTATAAAAATAAAAAAAAGATTAATTTATTTTAAAATTAAAAAAAATATCATAGATTTTTAATTTTCTGGCCAAATACTGCCCACTTAGCATTATCGTTTCTTCAATTTAGTATTTTGGACGAGAGAGATGTCATAGTTGAATTAATTATTGAAATTTAATAAATAAAGGGAAGTTTTAACTATAATTAAGATAATTAATTACTTTTATTATTTCTTCATAAAATACTTTTTTAATCCAACAATTTTAGTTGTGCATAATATCTTTCTTAAATATATTTAAAACTTTTCGTACTTGACTTAGTAAAAAAAAAAAAATCGTACGTGCTTTTGATTTTTATTTATTTTGGCTACTATTTTTCATTCCAGATTTTTTCTAGTCTAATTTGATTGCTTTGGAAAAGAATTGTGATGCTTGAAGAGAAGAAAAAATTGAATCCTCTCACTTCTAAAAAATATATTACTAAAAATTTAGAATTTTACAATTGAAAAAAAGCAACGAGAAAGATCAATCATAAAATATTAAACTAAACATTACAAACAAACTATTTTTTGAGTACCAACTTTTTGTGACACCTTTTGTTTTCGAGAGTCAAATAATATGTGTTTTGATTGAAAATTTGTGCGTGAAATCTTTAATTCTTTTTAAAAATTAAATTTACATATTTATAAACTATATAAAAAGTACTACGATGCATAATAATTAACAATTCAAAATACTTAAATAATATATGAATAATTTATAATTAAAAAAATAAACTTATTTGAATCTGAAAATTTAAAATATGTCACATCACAATGAATTGAAACAACGAGAGAAGAAGACTTCTTCAATCTTTCTTTCTAACCAATATAACATAGCATTTATTTTACTGATTAGGAAGATAACTTTTATTGTTCTGTCAGTTCCTCTTCAATTATTCACAAATTTAAAAAATCAAGAGATAACTATTTTTTATATTAAATATTGTTCTTTAATATTAAATATATTTTTCAAAGTATTAAATTTAATATATTTAAAGAATAACTTAGTCATACTATTTTTATTATTTATTAAATATTTCTTAAAATATGTGTCAAATCAATAATGGATAACTATTACTGAAAAGACGGAGTATAAAATAAATTGCTGGCTACATTCACTTCATTAGGATGAAAGAACTGCAAATATAGTGAATGTATTTTATTTTTTAAGAAAAAAACGGATGAAGGAAAAACAAATGTTGGCCGAAGAGACGTCTTAAACTCCTAATGTCTTAAGCTATATTTAGATAATACAGATTTATGTTATTTTATTGCATAATGATTTAAAATAAAATTACTTCTTAACTTTTTTGCTAATATACATGCATTTTTCTTAAATATGCTCTATCATACAATCTATTAATTTTATTTTATTTTTTATGATGTTGTTACTGATATTAATTGTTTGACACTTTGGCTGAATTACAAAAATTGAACTCAATCCAATCGAACAAATCAGATTAATTTGATATAATATTTGATACACACTATTAAAAAATAAAATTTTAAATTGAAATTCGAAAATCACTATTTATGAGTCTTAAACATCACGATTGATTGACTGAATTTTTTTTTCAAAAAATTAAAATAATCTGTCAATGACTTATAAGGATTAAAAAGTCAGAAGAAGAAAAATGTTCGCCAAAATTAGTCCTAATGTCTAGGCTATATATTAGCTGTATAGATTTATATTATTATACTGCATAATAAATATGATTAAATTACTAATTAGTAAAATATCTTTTAAGCTTTGTATATCAAAAAAAAGATATAATAATTAAGAAACATTTTATAGGCTTTTTATCGTATCATATAAATAAAAATAATTAAGAGAAATGTCAAAAATGTTTTAAAATCAAGCTCATAATATAATAGAAAGAGAAGAAGATAGGAGAAGTAAGATGGAAGAGAGAACTTTTCTTCTTATTCAAATATATTATCAAATGGTGAGTGATATCTTTACTTATAGTGTTGAGATATCACTCTCAAAGGTCACCACATTAGTAGATACATAGTTATCTCTTAAGGTTTTTATCACCTTGAAACACTTATACATGATCCAATTAATTGTTGGATAACTCTAATGTATCATCCACATAAAACAATAGATTTATAACACTCCTCCTTGGATGTCTATAGATAATGTGCCTCGTTAAAACCTTACTAGAAAAAAATCCAGTGGGAAAAAATTCTAGTGAAGGAAAAGAGTACACATATCTTTTGATACGCATTATTTGTTGCCTCATTAAAACCTTGCCAGTAAAATTCAATGCGATAAAACCTCGGTCAAGGAAAAAACAGTGCAACACGTATTATACTCTCCCTGATTAAAATATCACTTAATTTCATGTGATGATATCTCCAATCTTCGTACATTGTGGTTGATATATTCTTTTTCAAGGAAAAACCACACATTTCCTGAATATGGTGTCATTTTTCTCAACCAGACGCACTTTCGACTTGCTTCATGGAGGGCTTTTATTTCTGCATAGCAACATTTGCTTCATTGATCGCGAGGATATTTTTTATTGTGCCTCCATATGCAAACAAATAGAGTGCTTGAGATCATGTTTTATGCGGATCAGATAAATATTCTGCATCTGCGTAACCAATCAGCTTTGACTTGAATTCTTCGGAAAGATATTCAAGTATATACATACACCATTTCAATGTCCTTTTGTTGGGGAGGAACCGAATCTTGCCTGTAAATTTACTGCAAAACAGATATCTGGTCGAATATTGTTAGCAAGATGCATTAGTATCATGATTGCACTAAGATATGGAGTTTCATCACCAAGAATCTCTTCATCCTTCTCTTAAGATCAAAATGAATCATCATTTATTTCAATCGATCTCATAATCATTGGGGTAATGAATGTGATTTATCATATAAAGTTGCATCAAAGCTTTTCTGTGTATGTTGATCGATGGACAAATATTTCATTCGTCAAATTTTCAATCTTAGGTCAAGATAAAATTTTGTCTTTCCAGAATCTTTACATTTTATATTCCCTTCTCAAAATACTCAATTGCTTTTAAAAGCTCCTTAATAGTGTTAGTAATTTCAAGTCATCTACATACATAATTTATAACAAATTCAGATCCTGAAATTTTCATAAAATTCAAGGACAATTATGGTCATTCTTTTTGTACTCTTTTCTTCCTTGATTATTTCAATCCATATAAGGATTCTTGAAGTTTTATAGAAAAAGTTTCCTTTAAACTTTTATATGCTTCAAACACCTCGATTACTTCAAGAATTTTTATATAACCTTCATTATTGTCTAGCTAGACATGATAATTATTCATTATTTGCATTCAAGTGTTTCATATATTGCCAGATCAAAACAAACCTCATTGCATACACCATAGGAGAAAACATCTCCAATCATGTCAGGAATTTTGCGACAAACATTTATGCCCCAAGGCACAAGTTGTACTTGATATTACAATTATACCATGACATAATAATTTATTGTACCCCATTGATATTATACCTTAATTTATGGACTATCAGTCCAAAACGTCACTTTTCTAAGTAAAATAATATACTTAAATTATGCATTTTACTTGGCCAACCATTTATCTGTCCACACTTTATGACAGATTTGAATTCAAGATCCTCGTTACAATTTATATCATTGAGCGCTACCTCATATCAAAGATACCTTCGATGGTGTTATTTGATATCGATTTCAATTTAACATAAATTATCGAGATCTCTTCATTTTTTATCATTTTTCAGGTACCTGAATCTTTTCCAAAGTTTTATGAAGTGTTATGTCGTGGTGCTCTCTTATAGCACTTGCCTCATTATCATGATCATATTGATCATTTGCTCCTCTCTTTCTTCAAGAAATTTTATATTTGAAATCGATTTGTCTATTACGCTTTCGGCGTATCATAGACTCCGTCCTTCAAGGACTTCACATTGGAGCATTTGCAGCTGAATTATATCATAGGGTCAGTACATTCATCTGACAATTGATTTGCAATATTATGCAAATGAATTATCACTTGAACTTTAAGTTCACATATTTATTTAATGAAGACCCATATAATTCATAATTAACCTCATAAATAATTTTCAGCTGTCAATCATCTCTCCACTTACTGTTAGGAAATCTAACATTCATCCCAACCTTATTTGAGAATTCATCCTTGTGCATGGTGGAACAATTAAAATCATAACCGCACATGCAACATTTTAGATGAAAATTATTTGATTCCTGACCTGAACCAATTTTAATGGGAAAACCTTGTTGGCTTGATGCATATATGTGTTGCTACATGTTAAATAAAATTATCTCATACCAAATTTTATTGGAGAGTTTTATTCTCATAACCATGATTTATCTATAATTGGAAGCATACAATTTCTGCTTAATCAACAAGCATTATCAATATAATTTCATAATTTAAAACTGTGCTCTTAATTTAACAATTAGAGCAAACAACCTTACAAACACCAATTTGTAAGTTGACAACAAAGCACATGTACAACAAAGCACATGTGACCATCGCATAGATGCATCGATCATATGGTTGCAAATGATCCACATTGAAGGTGACAGACTCATCGCCTTTTTATATGTTCCAATGATTTAGGGATTATAATCTGAACCTTAGCTGGTACAATGAAAACAAGCAACACAAGAGAATTCTTGAAGAATCTTTTATTTCTTCATCATATAATCCACATGAATTCTCAATTACATTTGCATCACATTTAAACCAGAATGGTCAACCGGTCATTCCAACTGATCTTTATTTCAGTACACTTATTTATCTTTGCATGTGAATTCATCAGCATGTCCATGTTTGTATACAACAAACAAGAGGAACAATGGGTAACCTATTACATAATTGTAACCCGCTTCGGTTGTAGTAATCTAAAGATAATAAATCTTTTCATAATTTACAGTCTCAGTATTTCTTTTCATTTCATCTAAAACTTAAAAAGTTTCTTTTGAAACTTACTACAACCCAATATTATTCCTCTAACAATAACACAACTCGTTAGAGCTTGTAATTAATTTTGTGTACTATCACATATTCCATAACACCATCCATATAGTGAACGTCCCCTCAAGGAGAAATTATATCATTATTGTCATGGTTAAAATTATTACGAGCAACACATGTTTCTAGCTTTACGTTTGTTTTACCATAGGTACACAACCAATGACAAATTTGTATTGCCACAGTATATTTGATCATGGCCACAATTTTTATAGGCAAGAATTACTTCTTTCTTTTTTCCCTTTCGGTAGTTCATAACAAATATACCATAATATTTACGACGTATAAACGCACACGATCATTGACCGTTCGTGTCAAATAAAACTTATTTATTTCTCCCAAACCTCCCGTAGAGGTGAGTTTGACATATATCCAACCATACATGAATATATTCTTATTCATATTTTTCCTTCATATTTTTCCATATTCACTTTCAAGAATAGACAAACATTCACATGCTTATTAAAGTCACAATCTCTTCATGAGTTGACTATAACAATTTATACATGTCATACCTTTATATTTGACATATTTACATGATCTACCTCAAAATCACTTTGAAAGATAAAGTGCACTATCACTTTATATTCTTTTATTTTGATGGAGGATTTATAAAACTTATAAAAATAAGGTCGCATGACAACTGCGTGTCCAATGACCTTTCATACCGTTCTGATGATAAATTATTTTTCATAGTTTGAAGGACTATTTGAAGAACTCATATTATTCTTCCTTTTTATAATTACCACAATGATGACTATTATGATTTGTCCCTTCACGCCCCTATTCATACATTTAATCACATGTTGTCTTTCAAACTTATTATTCACTGCTACCACATCCATATGGTAGAATGGAGCAATTGGGCTGATTCAAACTTATCACATACTGCTATGACATTCGATTTAGCGAATGGAGCAAATTCAATTAGACGAATATCATTCATCAAAAATATATTGTTTTTCCTTTGTCATCATTTGGTGCGCACTCAGACTCAATGTCTTACCCGTATAAGGCGTGTCACACCATCATTTTATGGGACTTGCACCCAGTCATGATGCGTCAAAACTCAAATTGATGTCTTACCCTTTTGGTGCGATAGAACATAAATCTACCGTCTTACCCTCAAACATTTTTGATTATGATACATCTGGACTTTAACCTGATGTCTTACCTTTTTGGTGCGATGAGACTTGAATCCACCGTCTTATCCTTAACCAACGGTATGATTAACCAAAGTACAATATGACACACCCTTTTAGTTTTTTAAAACAATCAAAACAATATTCAAACTCATCCTATTAAAAGTTTATACCTTCTTCCATTTAAGATGTTTTGTATAGCATATCATATTCAACCAATGATAGTATATGCCTTTGGTTCCTGATAATTATTAGTGACTGAATACTATTGTATCATAAAAATGTTATGAGTTAAAAAAATGAAAATTCAATCTCAATTTTGCTAGAGTCTCATGCTGATAATGTATTATAAAATCAAGCTCATAATATAATAGAAAGAGAAGAAGACAAGAGAAGTAAGATGGAAGAGAGAATTTTTCTTCTTATTCAAGTATATTATCAAATGGTGAGTGATATCTCTATTTATAGTGTTGAGATATCACTCCCAAAGGTCACCTCATTAATAGATACATAGTTATCTCTTAAGCTTCTTATGGCCTGAGAAGCTTATCACCTTGAAATCACTTATACATGAATCCAATTAATTGTTGGATAACTCTAATGGATCATCCACATAAAACAATGAATTTATAACAGAAAAAAATTTCAAAAAATCAAATATCATTCTTGATTTTAAAAGCCTGCCACATCATATCTCCCAAGTCTAGCTAGGATTTAACTAATATGTTAGTGTTGTAATGAATAGTGTAGCCGGTAGCCTAAAAATTCAAAGATATTATAGATGACTAATTTATTAAAATAATGAGAAAAGAAATTGGGTGTGAAGGAGAGTTATAGCATCATTTATTTTTGTTATAATTGTAATTACATCAATAAATATTATGTTGTGAACGCTGGGTATAACAATAGGGCGGGGTGAGTTTAAGATTATGCAAGCGAGTTTAAGGTTGTGCGGGACGGGAGAAATACGTCGAAGTGTGTTTTTTAAAAAAAATTAATATAGGGTGGAGCGGATTGCGGGTATATGTGATTTTATATGGAGTTAAATTTAACTTTAATTTTTTACGTTTTATAAGAGAGGTAGAACATTATTTATTAAGATGATTTCTTTGAAGCTACTAAAATATTTAAGATGATAAATGACAATGGTTCAATAAAAAATAATACAATTTCTCACACCCAATTGACCTTTAAAAAATAAATTTCTAAGTCATTATCTATAAAATTAATATATTTTAATGAAAGTGAATGTATTTTTATAAATTTATTTTTAATATCAAATTTAAAAAAAAAATAAAATCTTAAGAAAATTACGGGGCGAGTTCATGTGGACGGGTTAAAAATAAAAATATTGTTATGCGAGGCAGGGCGGGATAAGGCGGAGTGAACTAATTATTTTGTGGGTTAAACTAAACCCGCCTCGACCCACAGCGCTCCATTATTGTCCCTACTGAATACGGATAGTCCAGAGGCTGGGCAAGATGTTCGATCTAGAGCTAAACCATTAAGAACCTCAAGAATTTGACAACTCAATGATAAATTTGTTTGGGATTTAGATTACGTAGAAATTAAATACTTGTCACATGCGATTTCGAAGGATTACGCATACTGTTAGTAAAAAATATGATTCTCTTGTCTCCATTTTCAAGAATAATACAAATTCATATCTAATTTTTTTCGTAATTTTCTTAATAAAATTCATGGAGGTGGATATACCACAGAGAATTAATAACATCATTGAGAATTCTTGAAGTTAATAAGAAAACAATAAAAACAAGAGGTTTCATCATAATTAGCTCCAACCCATTCACGGAGGAAAACTCAAACATGCTTTCAATATCTAGGGTGTATAAAATTAAAATCGAAAATCGAACCAAATTATACAAGTCGAATTAAATCGGAAAAAAAATCTGACTAGTGGTTTGGATTGACTTGGTTTGATAGTAAAAAAAAAAACCTGACTATATTTGGGTTGATTTGATTTAACTAAAAAAATTCAGCCCGAGACCAAACCAAGCCGACATTAGATATGTAATTTTAAAATTTTATTTTATATATAAAAATATTACTTTGATATCATTTTAAAATATTTCTTATACTATTTCATAGTTTTTATCTTTTAATATATTATTTCAAGTTTAAAACTTAGAATTCGAAATGGTCCAACAAAGATTATTGTTCATAGAGTTAATAATTATAATAAAACTTAAATAAAAATCAAATTAATACTAATGTACAAAGAAAATCAATTCAACACTAAGAATGACAATAATATTGAATATTTTTTCTTTAGTTTTACATCGATTTAGACAATTAAAATACATAATCTAATTTTAATTTTCCTTAAAATTTAGTAATGTAACTAATACTTATTAAACATATTTTAGCATGATTTATTACTTTTAAATTATGATTATTTTTATCATGACTTTACAATATTGATTCTATATGATGATTTCATTATTATTTTTTATTGAATATTTTTGTGTCGTCAATATTCATCTCATATTTTGTGTTAATTTTTTAAGAAGCACCTTAGATAATTGTATTTTGGTTGGACTAATGAAACATTTGAAGCACATGTTAATTATATGTTTGTATGTAAACTTTACCGAAAATCCTAAAATCTGGAAAAAATCGAAGTTTATTAGTTTGGTTTGATTTATAAATTCAAACATTGACGCAGTAATTTGGTTGGTATTTGAAAAAACCCGAACCAATCCGAGGTTGAATAATCCAAATTTTATTACTTTAGTTTATAAATTTAAAAATTTTATACGAATGGTTTGATTTGATATTTGAAAAATTAGAACCAACCCGATCATGTACACCCCTACGAGTATGTCCCTAATTACTTGTCCATTTTTTTTTAGTTATCCTTAATTACTTGTCTATTTTGAAAAATCTAGAAAGAACAATATATTTTTTTACCTATTATACCTTCAATTCATTATTTTGAAAAAGTAGAACTTCTTGAAAATCTTAAATTTTTAATTCATTTGCGTCATAAATAATAGGGTAAAATGGTAAATTCACTATGTCAATAATTGTTTTCTTAATAGGTGTGTCAATTTAAAAATGGACAAGTAATTAGGTATAGAAGGAGTAAAGAACAACCTTATGGGCCCATTTGGCCATAAATTTTCCAAATAATTTTTGAAATTTTTTTTGATAAATAGTGTTTGTCCATATAATTTGCTATTATTTGGCAAGTATTCCACATTTCCAAATACTAGTTTTTCCTAGTATTTGGATCAAATCTCATTGTTTTGGATCTTTTGAAAATTGAAATTTTACACCAAACTTTTGTCTTTTACAAAAACACTCTCTATAGTTGCTTGTGTTGTATTATATAATTTTTTACGTGAACACCAAAGTAGTGATGAGATATTTAGTGAATATGAAAGTGATGATATGATTGTTGATAAAAATTATGAAGAATCCATTCAGGGTAACAAAGTCATGTGCTTTATCTATTTCACGATGTATGAAATGATGTTGTTGCACTCACTCCAAACTACCACATTGTTCTAGTGTCATAGACACTACTAGTCATTTGTTGCAACGAAGATCTAATTGACTTGTAATACAAACTTATGGTTAGTTTTGATATTTTTTAAAACTTATGGAGATAAATCATATTTTACTAAAAAAATGAAATATATTTCTCAAATTCTATGATCAAACACATGATAAAATTTTACTTAAATTTTTAACCAAATAATATTTACCAAGAATATTTAAAAATATGTAATCAAACACTAGCTATATATTATAATCGCTCTAGATACTTGAAGTACAACTCTAAAATTAAGTTCTTTCTTGAACCATGGGATATATTTTCTTGAAAGCATTAACTAGGATTGTAGTGTGTAATTAATTATTAACAATTAATTAAAATTCTTAGAAATATATGGGACAAACTTACCTTAATGTTAGGAGGTATAAGAGTGATTTTTATCTGCTCTAATATCATGTTGAAATGTGTGATCATCTCATTTTAAAAATTAAGTTGTTAGATATAACACACTTTAATTAATTAATGATATTCTAAACGAGAACCACCGAAATTGGATCCTAATTCCTTAGACGTGTTCTTTAATTCCTTGGCATAGAACTCCACAAGACGAGTTCTATTTCTGTTAAGGTTCTTGTAGGTTACTGTAAACTCTAGCTCATGCCATTATAAAAGGGAATATATCTCTTAAAGAGGCATTCCGAATTTCTTATAAAATTTTGGATATTCACAAAAAGATCAAGAAAACATCAAATATTGTCTTGCCTATCAAAGGGTATTTTTTTGCCTATATAAAGGGTAATTTATTCCTTGAAGAGGCGTCTTAAATATCCTATAAATTCTTGGATATTCACAATGAGATCACGAAGACATCAAATACTATCTCTTGAATATTTATAAAGATCAAAATCTCCAAAAGTCATATTCATAAAGATTAAAATCTCTAAAATTTCATAAATTTATGAGATATTCATAAAGAGATCGAAATGTGATCGCTTATGTTCATAAATACATTACCAACCGCCCTCAAACCATGGAGAAATCCTTAGAAAAGAATCAAGTTGTTAGTTTCAATAACTTTCTTGTTTCTTTAGATTTTATTTATGATCAATCTACTTACCACACATTCAAAACTTATTGCAAACTACATGATAATCAGAAACTTTTCATTTCAAGAACTAAATAAAAAAATTAAATAAAAAGATACATGAAAATTTATTTTCAAACTCTAATAACAATTTTTTGAGTCACTCCAACATACTCCATAATCAAAACCATTCCAAAAGAATTTAGTGATGCATGTTGAAGTCGCCTCAACGTAGTGAGATTGAAGGACATCTTCTTTCGCCATCTCTTGAAGTCGATTCTAGAAAACTTTGCAGGTTTCTTAGCCGGTGCTAGTGTAGCAGTTGAACGATTGTGTGCAATTGATATTATTGCAACAATCACTGTTTCAACATTTACTTGAATTGAATTGGTCATTTTTTCTGTCACAAATGGCAGACAATTTTAGTATGTGAAATACTAACAGTAAAGAATAAATCCTTACTCAGACTGTTTCTAATTTAAGTGATACAGTTTTAATATTCTTTTAATCGTTAATCGAATGAATTTTAAAAATTCAAACAGAGTATAAAACCATAAAGGTTTTAATCTCTAGAATCCTCAAATACAGAAACTATTAAATTTCTCAAGATTGTTATTCTTGTATTAAGGTTAGTCAAAAATACAGAAACACAAATAAAATGAAATAGAAAGAAAACTTTTAATCCAAGTCCACAGAAATCACTATGTTTTCTTAAGGAATTTAATTCCCCCACTTTATCCGAGGTTGCAGATTAATTTCTCCCAAGATAAAATGAATTAACCTATTAGAGAAGTAGCGGTACCTCAAACTTCAATAATTTTAGCGAACGCAAGAACAGTAAGAAGAACACACAGACTCAGTCAATCGACAATTTTTTTTGAGAGAAAATGTATGCAGAGATGAAAAAATTTTCAGTATCTGAAAAAATGAAAAAGATCTCCTTTTTATAGCCATTTTCAGCAAGAAACGTGTATGTTCAAATGAATTTGTTCAGACCTGTTTTTTTCCAGAAAGTTATCTTTTGGGAAAAATAACGAATTATCGAAAAGGAACAGGTCCCTTCAGACCGGTACTACCATTGCACGCGAATTTAAAATAATTTTCTTGTGCCAAAATTATTCTGTTATTTAACTAACATTCTGAATTAATTTATAAGAGAAAATAATTAATGGGATTTATTCAATTAAAAAAATTTAATAAATAAATTTTGTCCAAAAAAGTTATCAGTCAATCACTTTTTCATTTTTCTCTTCTCTTTTTCCATTGACATTTTGCTAAAACCCAACAAATCATTATATTCTTAATAGGTGTATCAATTTTAAAATGAACAAGAAGTAATTAGATACGTAAAGAGTAGAGAACAACCTTATATAGTATAATCGCTCTAGATACTTGAAGTACAAATCCAAAAGTTCGTTCTTGAACCATGGGATAGATTTTCTTGAAAGCATTAGCTAGTGTTAGCGCAAAAACGTGAAATTAAAGAATAAGTAAGAACAATAATATTTAACGTGGTTCGGATAAAAATGATCCTACCTCCACCAAAGAACAACTGCACCAATATTTATTTCACTCTACAACGAATCAAGTGAAACACTACAAGAGAGAGAACACAAATGCCTTGGAAGGTGAGAAGTCAAGTGAGAGGATGATTTTGAAAGTGAATTAAGAGCTACCTATTTATAGGAATTAATTCATCCTATTGATGTCATCCATGACATCACTATATGTCAAAAATGTTAAGGTTAAGAATATGAAACTATTTTATGGTTTGCCTAAACTTTACCTACCAAAATACTATCTTGATTTTTTTTTGTACTAATTATCTTCCTACCAAATATTCATGTTAATTCATCTTCCATTTAGTTTGATTCCACAAGAACCAAACCAACTCTTTCAATCTCCACCTGGGTTTGTGTTTCGAGCATGCGTATAAACAACTCCGGCCAAAACTTCTAAGCTTACAGGGCAATCCCGTTGTAAGAAACAAGAAGAATCAAACCTTTATTAAACATACTAGCTCCACCTAGCAGTTGTTCCGCCAGAGTTGCATCACTTGATGCATACTCCCGCCAAGTCCTTGCAGTGTGCAAACTTGTCAAGCGGGACTATTTTGGTCAACATGTCTGCATCGTTATCGTCTGTGATAACCTTCTCAACCTTGATAGCTCCCTCTTCTACGACATCTCGAATAAAATGAAATCTGACATCAATGTGTTTGGTGCGCTCATGAAATCTTTGATTTTTACTCAAATGAATAGCACTTTTACTATCAGATCTTAGAATTGATTAAGGCTGAATTAAACTCAATTCTGCCACCAAACCTTTCAACTAGATAGATTCTTTCACTGCCTCCGTTGCTGCCATATATTCTGCCTCTGTTGAAGACAAAGCGATAATAGACTGTAAAGTTGATTTCCAACTAACGACACTGCCAGAGGAGTAAAATGTATCCAGTTATGAACCTTCTTTGATCAAGATCCCTTGCATAGTCAAAATCTACATAATCAAGAATTGAAATACCTTCACTTTTATGGAAGGTTAGGCCAACATCAGGAGCTCCTTTGAGATATCTCAATATCAACTTGAGATCTTTCCAGTGGCTTTTTCCTGGATTTTCCATCTACCTGCTTATTACACTTACATATTGAGCAATATCTGGACGTGTGCACACCATGGCATACATAATGCTACCAACTGCGTTCGCATAAGGAACCTTTGACATATGTTCCACCTCATCCATAGACTGGGGCATTTGTAACTCTGAGAGCTTGAATTGAGGAGCTAATGATGTACTTATTGGCTTGCTCATATGCATATTGAATCTCTTTTGAAAAATATGTACAACACCATTTTCTCTTGAATCTCCATTCCAAGAATTTTCTTTCCAATTCTCAAATCCTTCATGTCAAATTTCTTGCTCAACTTTAAAATATTTATCTCTGTGATGTTGTTAGCAGCAATAACCATATCATTAACATACAACAATAGATATATCATAGAATTACCAAGCATCTTCTTGTGATACACATAGCTATAAAATGCACTCATCAAAAATTCATGTGTAGTCATGAATGCATCAAATTTCTTGTACCACTGTTTAGGGGATTGCTTCAAACCACACAAAGACTTCTTCAGTTGACATACATTGTCTTCTTTTCCTTCAGCTAGGAAACCTTAAGGCTGATCCATATAGATTGTCTCTTCTAGATCACCATGTAAGAAAGCACTTTTGACATCAAACTGTTGAAACTCTGAATCAAATTGTGCAACCAATGTTAGTAGCACGCGAATTGAGCTATGTTTCACGATTGGAAAGAAGATCTCATTGTAGTCAATTCCCTGCTTCTGAATGAAACCCTTTGCAACCAATCTCGCCTTGAACCTAGCCTCTTTCACTTCTGGAATACCCTCTTTCTTTTTGTAGACCCATTTACATCTAACTGTCCTCATCCCCTTTGGCCTTTTAACTAAGACCCATGTCTCATTTTTGTGAAGAGACTACATCTCTTCCATCATGGCTAACTGTCATTGTGCAGCATCTTTGCAAGAAGTTGCTTCAACATACAAAGAGGGGTCGAGATCCTTAACCTCTACTTCTGCAGCTACGAACGCATGTGCAATCAAATTTTCTTTCTTTATAATAGGTTCCAATTTTTGTATCTGCCTTTTGTCCCTTCCCTTCGCAATTGTGTATGGTTCATTGACACCAAGTTCTTAGAGATCTGCATCTTTTGACTCATCAATCTGAGTCTCTTGATCTCGTTCCTTGGTAAGATCCATCAGTAGCTCCACCTGCTTGTTGTTTTCATTTCTTGATAACTCCACAGAAATTTTACGAGGATCAAGTATATAGGATTCATCAAAGGTAACATCTCTAAAAACTACAAATTTGAGTAAAGACAAACACCAAAGTTTGTACAATTTTACTCCATCTATATACCCTACGAATATGACCATTTTAGCCCTTGGTTCAAGCTTTCCTTCATTAACATGATAATAAGCTAGACACCCAAATATTCGCAGTATGAATAGTTAGAGGGTTCACCTGACTAGACCTCATTCAGAGTCTTAAAGTCAATCGCTGATGCTGGAGATCAATTGAAAATATGAGAAGCAGTATGAACTGCTTCAGCCCAAAATACTTAAGACATCTTGGCTTGTAAGAGCATACAACGAGCCTTCTCGAGAAGAATTTTGTTCATTCTTTCGGCAACTCCATTCTGTTGTGGTGTGTGCCTGACCGTCTTATGTCTTGTGATCCCATGAACCTTGCAGAAATCATTGAAATCTTCACTGCAAAACTCCAAGCCATTGTCTGTGCGAAGATACTTGATTTTTCTCTCCATTTGATTTTCAACCAAAATATTCCACTCTTTAAATATTTCAAAAGCATCACCTTTTGTCTTCAGGAAACGCATCGAAACCTTTCGTGAAAAATCATCAATGAATGTGAGAAGATACCTCTTTCATCCCTTCGATGGAAGCTTAGAGGGACCCCATAAATCTGAATGGATGTAGCTAGCACTCCTCCTGTCTTGTGTTTGCCGGAGCTGAAGCTGACCTTTTTCTGTTTCCCTAAGACGCAGTGCTCACAATAGATGCATTTACAGAGCCAATAATGTTCTTCCCGCAAGTGTGTAAAGTCCATCTTCCAGCTTGGCCTTCAACATGACTAAAGATACTTTAGTCACTTTCATAGTTCCTCCTTTACTCATGTATTTATAGCCTTGTTTATCCAAAGTACCCAGGGAGATCAAATTCTTCTTCAGATCAAGAACATGAAGGACTTCTATAATAGTCCTCATGATCTCATCATCGCAGACAACACGAACTGATCCAATGCCAACTATTTTACAAGTTGCATTATTTCCCATTGATATAGTTCTGTTGCTTGTTTAATAGATGCTGAATCAATCTTTTCGGAATGTCATTTGCACAGTACAACCAGAGTTAAGACCCATTTGTTGTCATAGACTCCACTATTGCATGATGTTGTTAATACATAATCATCACCATTATCATGTACTTACTCAACAATTAATGCACTCGTCTTTTCTTTGGACTTTGACATAAGACAATCTCGTTCAAAGTGCCCCTTCTTTTAACAACCCCAACACTCCCCCGTTCTTTTTGTTCACACGAGATTCTGATCTGTACTTTGATTTGCTCCTTCTCTGTTGGCTAGTATGACCTCTTACAAAGAGTCCACTAGCTTCGCCACTTTTGCCACCTTCAAAATCCATCCGCACATCGCAAGAGGTTAGTGCTTGTCGCACTTGCTCAAGTTTGATAGGTTGTTTGCTATACATTATTGAATTCTCAATATCACGATATTTTGAAGTCAATGGAAATAGCAAAGAACATGTAAGTGTCTCCCTGTCCTTTTTAATTCCAGCAGTTTGTAAGTCCATCACAAGTTTATTGAATGCATCTAGATGGTCTTGCAACAAACTACCTTAATCCATCTTAAATGTATGAAGACGCCGTTGTAACGACATTCTTGTTGTCACTGACTGGTCCTGGTAAAGCCCTTCAAGCTTTTCCCATAACTCATTGGCCGTTTGCTTCAGTACTTCTACTCGCTTCACAAAGTATGTTAGGTGCAAGGGACAGATGAATTACACTCAATGCATCTCCTTCAATATTCTCCTTGTCGAAATCCGATATCTTATCGGGGTATTTTCCGTCAATAGCTTGGATTGAACCTTCCCTCCATAGTAACGCCATCATCTGGATTTCCCAGATATTAAAGTTGTTGCGTCCGCTAAATCTATCAATTTCAAACTTCATAGAACTCATTTTTTTACTTGTTCTTCCTTTTCTACTACAATGTATTTGGAACTACAAAAAACCAAAGTAATTCTTTTTTGTTGTGGAAGTTTAGACCGTGCTGCAACCCCATAGCATACTCAGGTAAAATCTTATCTCTGATACCAATTGTTAGCGGAAACGTGAAATTAAAGAACAAGGAAGAACAATAATATTTAACATGGTTTGGATCAAAATGATCCTACGTCCATTAAAGTACAACTGCACCAATATTTATTTTGTTTTATCGAAAAAGTAATTTCAAAAAAAGAGAGTTTTGTGTTGTTTAAAGAGACATTTTCGACTTTTAAGAGTCGCCACTTAATTTTTTAAGGAAAATTAAGAAAACTTATTTTCAAACAACTTAAACAGAAAAATTGTTTGAAAACTTTTAAGGGTTCGGGATTCCTATTAGCGTCTTAGGAAGGTTTCGAAAAAGCACCTAAGACGCTCCACTAACTACGATTTTCCGGCGATTAACAATTTGACTATTTTTGTTTTAAAGATTTGCGAATTTGAAGTTGAACTTATTAGAGTTTTACTTAGATGAATTTACAAGTTGGAAATATTTGTCGTTTTAGGATTTAATTTTAGTTTAATAAAATAGAAAAGCGTTTCGACGGGGTTCGGAGTTTTCTAATCCTAACTAACGACATTCAAACACGTAAACAACTAATAAAGAGAGAGAGAGAGAGAGAGAGAGAGAGAGAGAGAGATTTTTGGGTCCAAATTCGGGTTCTGTTCGCCTTGACCGAATTTTGGACCCACCTGCTTTTGGGTATTTGACCCATTTTACCTGTCCTAATCTAAACATACAAGCAAAATACGAGAAAGTAAGAAAGGAAAAAAAAATGACAAGGGCTTAGGCCCATTACAAATGAAATACAAGAGAATAATAAAAATTCTTCCAATTCGCCTTCCTCGAGCTCCTTCAATCTTCATGGAATTTGGCTCCATAGGTCCTCCTCGACGGGTTGACTCGATAAGAATTTCCCGAGCCTTCGTGGCTCTCTCGAGACCCAAGGGGTAAAGAATCCGTGGGGATTCTCATGAGTTCATGCGATCAAGGCAAAAATAAAAGAGACACGAATAAGCTGATAGGACGATATGGCAATAATAATAATAACGACGATTATAACAAGACATGCTTAGCACAGAGAAATAACCAATAATTTTCCCCTAAAGTTGATTAATACAGCGACATAGAAGCTAATGACGAAGGCATCTTTAATAGTCATGCAGATTCATATATATATATTATGATATGCAACTAACCTATGACAAAGAACAACACAAAGCTCGGCACACACATCACAGAGGGGTTGCAAACCAAGACAGATACTCTTAAGCATATTTCTTTTTTTTTTCTTTTTTTTAAACAAAAAAAAAACTGAAAGGAAAATGTGTATGTATCCATCGACAGCAATAAAGTTACCTTAAACTCCAACTATTCTCGTGAATTTCTTAGGATACTCATGGATGCTACTATAATTTTGAGAAATGAACCTAACAATAGACTAAATAAAAAAAACTTTTATAACGCGACTTAGCAATGAGGGGATAGAAACAAACAAACAGCAAAAGAAAACTTCACTCGACCTGCTTTGTAAAATCGAAACAACTATTCTTGGCTAAGATCGAGTAAGGAACAAAACAACAGGAGATCACACTTAACTCGATGGCATAAACGTTACACGCAACTAAACAAAACTTCTGAAATAAATAAGCCATAGTATAGAATTGAACATGAACAAACCAGCCGAGTTATGCACGATAACTAACTTAACAGACACATTCTAATCACGTAACGAAGAGATAAGATACCACAAGATTTGGCTAACACCCAAGAGGATTCAAAGCGACCAAAACGGAGCAGCTAACAGCATGTTCAAACTGTAAAGAAAGCTAAACCAACTATGATATTCCCATTCGAACATCTCAACATGCTTGACAAAACTAAACAAAGGACCAACATATCGATTGAGCAGCATCACATATAACAAGTTAGACTTTCTGCTAGAAGAAAACGACTGTCACAACTAAAAAAAAATCGTCGCATCAAGGGATATAGAGAAGAGAAGTTTGAAAGAAGAAAACCAAGACTCTAGACAGACTTCAAGCGAACAGATTAACTCTTTCATCATAGGATGAAATATGCGAGAAAACTGCTATGATACAGAGGAAAAACAAATAAGAGAGAACATATTTCCTTTATCAAATCAATCTAATATGGTTACCCAAACACAGACAAAGAAAAACCTACTGGAAATCTCAACAGACAAACCAAGAAATCCAAAACAACAAAGCAAATCCAACCATACTACATTATAGATTAAACGGACAGCAATGCCAGAACTCCCCCCAAGCAACAACTAACGAATTTTTTTTTTCATATCAGTTATTAAACACGTGAATGAAGAAAACGTCTGAAGATGAAAGAATCTACCTCTTCGGGGGCAGCGACTGAGACGGGACGAGCAGCAATGAGCAACGACCTCCACCGCGAACTTAGTATCACCGGAACGAGAATGCGATACCTCGATTTCTCTTCGCTATTGCTTTATACTCTTATTTCTTTCTTTTCTTCTACGCAAAAAGGAAAGAAACCAAAATGTTTTCCGAAAAACTCTCCTTCTATTCTCACGCGACAAATAGGAAAGCCAGAACTTTTATTTGAAATTTTTTTTACAACCCCGAAATTTCTAACTATGAAAAATCTAACCCCCAGAACAGACAGAACAACCAAAATTTTTCAACAAAAATTCCAACCCATTTTCTGGAGGAGAAAAGGGGTTTAAATAAAAGGAGAAAATTAGGGTTTTGTTAGGAGGGCGGGGTTGTGCCAATTTCGGCCCATATCCGAATTTTGAAATTCAAATCTTCTCCAAACTG
This sequence comes from Solanum pennellii, assembly GCF_001406875.1. Classification (NCBI taxonomy): domain Eukaryota; kingdom Viridiplantae; phylum Streptophyta; class Magnoliopsida; order Solanales; family Solanaceae; genus Solanum; species Solanum pennellii. Next base: position 58,843,925 of record NC_028644.1, on the reverse strand, counting down.
CTGAAGAATCGCACGGAAAAGGGAGGTGGAGGGTCGAGATGAAACGATCGTCCTTGCGAGGCGACGTGGCACAATCTTGTGTTGCAAGGACGAAACGTGTCTGGCAAAGATGAAAGCTTGCCCTGCTGTGAGGCGTACAAGCTGCAAAGGAAAATGACTCCAAAGAGCCGTTGCGCAGCCCGCGTGGGAGAGAGGATGAGGGAAAGGGAGAGAGCGTGGGGAGAGACGCGGCTGCTTTTCGTTTTTTCTGAAAATTGTCGCGTCTGGGGGGGTTTGGTCTGTTTCTGGGTTTCTGTTTTGGGAGGGAGGGCCGCGTCTGGGGGAGGAAGGAAAGGGTGGGGAGGTCGGGTCAAAAAGGGAAAGGGAATTGGGTCGGAGCGGGTCAAGGGGTTGGGTTAAATTTAAGGGAGTTGGGCCTGGGGATTGTTTGGGAATTAAAAGGGAAAGGTTTGAAGTGGGCTGGAGGGAGAAAACAGGTGGGCTGGGATAGTTGGAAAAGGCCCAAGCTGGTTTCTTAATAAAAATTGGCTAATCTTTAAATAGAGATGAATTCGTATTAATTAATTAACGAGCTTCTTTATTTAGTAAAATAATTATTAGAATCGTAAAAAGTGATTAAAGTATAATTATAATTTAGATTAAACTAGTTTAATAAAATACTTAGGTGTACTTTTTAGAGGGTTTTTGAATAATCATAAAATAAACAAACTATATACATAATTATGTAATAAATATATATACTATCTAAAATTATGATAAGTAGCATAAAATCCATGTATTATATATATATATATATATTTTTTTTTTAATTTTCGCAAGATTTATAAAACTAATTAACTTAAATAATTTGGAAAACTCACGAAGCTCGATAATTAATTTATACCGATGTGGGTCAAAAATTGGGTGTCAACAACTGTCCCTCATTTTACTCGGGTTGAAGCAAGCAGCTCGAGGAAAATGAAATTGACCGGACCAATTTTGACCAACTCCATCCATTTTAAAAGGAAGGATTCGACAAAGGGTCTAGGAATTATGGCCGAACCCTTGCAAACGGGTTTCCTACATATCTCAGGCTATATGAGAATTCAGGCCACTTGTAGTTCGATAAGCTTGATTTACCGCACGATTTGAAAGAATCAAAAGCCACCTCGACACCGAATTATGAAGGTATCGAAATGCTCGAGAATAGAATTCAAGAGCGAATGTTGGAATACAGCCGAGTTTTAAACATCGAATACGCCTACATATCCTTAACCTTCGGAATCAGGCTGTGTGTAGTTCGACTCGATCGGTGGAAGATGAGATCTATTATGCTAGATAACCTCTGGTTTTGGACAAGTGGCAAATTAACGAGTATGAAAAGGAGGCTTGTAACCTCTTAGCCATGAATGTGGCGCGCTTCACACCCATAATTATGAACTTATACGGACATAATTTTCAAAGCTCTTGGCGCATTGTCACTCAGATTGGAAACTTGCTTCCGATAAAACTAAACTTCCGGATGCGAGACAGAAACTGACAAAACTAAGGAAAAACCCGCGTGCTTCGAGAGGGGTGGTTCGATTGTGGTGGAAGTCGCTCCTCTGCTCGCGTCCTAAGAGTTTGACATTCCTCTTTGGAATGTGTCCCAGTTAGCTGCTAAGAAAAAGTTCCACGTTGTGTTGCATCCTTTTTTGATGTCGTTCGCACCTGTGGTTTTTTTTGGAGAATTCATCCTTTTGGATGCTCTCGACAAAGACTGAGATAAAACTCGTCAGCTTAAAAAAATGCAATTAGGATGGGAGACAGTGTCTTTTTACCATGTCGACACTTCATTGTTCTCCTCAATATCCGACGTCGACTCGATCGGTCTGACGTCCAGCAAATAAAGCTTATGCCTTGCGTTTGCAATATAATCTTCAAATGTACTCTATACTTGATGTCAAAATAAATAAATAAATGCTGATGCGATATTGATGTTTCTTTTGTCGTCATCTTCGATGCTCTTTTTGATGTTTGCTTTTATCAAAAATAAAAAATGCAGTCGAGGCCGATGGATAAATACTGCTCTTGGGATACACGATTTCCCTTTCTTTATCCATGTATGTCCTCTTGCGGGGCATGAATATCTTCCCGCGATACGTAAATTCTGCGAGGTATGAAATCTTCTCGCAATGCATAACTTTCAGCGAGGCATGAAATCTTCTCGCGATGCGTAAATTCCTGCGAGGTATGAGTCTTCTCGCGATGCATAACTTTCAGCGAGGCATGAAATCTTCTCGCGATGCGTAAATTCCTGCGAGGTATGAGTCTTCTCGCGATGCATAACTTTCAGCGAGGCATGAAATCTTCTCGCGATGCGTAAATTCCTGCGAGGTATGAGTCTTCTCGCGATGCATAACTTTCAGCGAGGCATGAAATCTTCTCGCGATGCGTAAATTCCTGCGAGGTATGAGTCTTCTCGCGATGCATAACTTTCAGCGAGGCATGAAATCTTCTCGCGATGTGCAAATTTCGACGAGGCATGGATTCCTCTCGTGATGCATAAATTTCGGCGAGGCATGAAATCTTCTCGCGATGTATAAATTTTGACGAGGCATGAAATCTTCTCGTCGGGCATAATTGCTAACTCGCAATGCATGATTTTCTGCAATGCATGACTTTCCGCGATGCATGATTCTTCAGTGTATGAATTCCGCGATGCATGATTTCCGCGATGCATGATTTTTCAGTAGTATATGACTTCCGCGATGCATGATTTTTTGGCAACACATGATTCTCCGCGATGCATGAATTTTTATATTGTCTGTGTTGATATTAACGGCAAAATGACCTACAAATAATATACCGACTTGATCGATAATAACAAATAATAATAATAAAATAACTATCTCTTCTGGGGTAATGCATTGTCTTGATCGACAATAATTATCTTGCTTGATAATGTAATGCAAATAGCGTCCTTTACGGAAATCATGAAATCTTCGTTGAGATTCCTGTTTGATTCACCTTTGAATCTGGCCAGACACTTTTGTAAATTTCATATTGTTGGGGAATGGCTTGAAATAAACAAACACCTTCACAACTTTCGGACATAAGCGATATAAAATGCTTTCTGTTCTCAGTAAAATTACTGATTTTGGGGATAGTTTTCTCCTCTTTGGAGCTTCTATGTAACGAGCTAGCTAGCTCAATAATTATCCAACTGTAACGAGGTGGATGGCTCGATAATATTCCAACTGTAACGAGGTGGATGGCTCGATAATAGTCCAACTGTAACGAGGTGGATGGCTCGATAATATTTCAACTGTAACGAGGTGGATGGCTCGATAATATTCCAACTGTAATGAGGTGGATGCTCGATAATAGTCCAACTGTAACGAGGTGGATAGCTCGATAATAGAAACCTGAAATGGAAAAGCATATATACGAACCACTTATGGGGTGGATCGCCCAACAAACTATATGCTAAAGTCTTTGATTGGCCAATCAAAACACATAATCCACTTATGGGGTGGATACCAAACAAATTAGAATTATGACTCTGACATATTCAAGAAACAAAGTACGCCAAAATTGCTACGCGATAAACATACTAAAAAAAACTAAATTGACGTTTATGCACGTCGCGACTATGATTCTGTTCTTCTAAAGAAAGAATTATCGAGGTGAATGACTTAATTCATTCACAAGAAAAATAAAGACACTCTCGTCTTCCTTGACAAACTCAGCAGAATTTGAGTTTGTTGCAGTCATTTTAATCATTTATCGAAAACTTGTAACAATTCGATATTTTTGACTGTCAAGGAGATATTGTGGTCACCATCATCTTTCTGATGTGATGGACTCGGCAAATTCCCTTGCAACACTTCTAAGTTAGTGTCACTTTGATCATCTTCAAAATTTGATGTCGCTTTAATATACGACTTTAGACTTTATCAATACTATCACCTGCAAAGCTCGACACCAAACGTTAGTATCGATGATGAAGTAAAGAATAAAAGTAAAGTTGAGGAACTAGATTGAGTCGTTTGGCTTATCCAGATTAGGCTATGATGAGTCCAACGGTAACTTTGATCATGACTCATAACTAGCAATCCTCTCGCACTTTGCTTCTTGCAACTTTGAAAGAATCTATCAGTGTTCGTCCTTATTATTCCTGCAAGATAAAAAGAAACTTGTTTATAAATCACCTGAGGCAATATAAAGAAATAGAGATAAAATGAGATGAAAGATTTTCTAGGTTTTGTTGATGAGTCCACGATGGGTGCAATGACGCCTTTTGTCATTCTTGACAGCTTTATATAGCCATTTTTGTGACTTCAATGTTCCTGCATCCAAAGAAAAATTCTTAGTTTGAAGGATTGATCTGTGTTGGTCTTGTCTTCATGCTCCTTCTTGCAGTTGGCTTACACGCTCGCCCGTTCTTTGTATGACATATTTGATGGAATTTTTGAGGACCCTCCTCAAAAATTTGTCCTGGTCTAAAATATATAAGAACTCTCATAATTTGCTCTGTTAATTCTGAGGTTGCTCATTCTGGAATCTTGAGGCCCCTCCTCAAAATTTTGTCCCAGTTTACTTCAATAAGTAACAAATGACATTTGTAGAATTTTTGAGATCATCTCAAAAATTCTGTCCCAGTTGCAAACTAGACTATCCTATTTTTGAGATGCACCCAAGGCTAATCTCCGTAGAATTTTGGTCTTCTATTTTGACTTGTTAAAGAAGTCCAACTTCAAATGAATTTTTGAGATCCTCTAAAAAATTCTGTCCCAGTTTCCATTATGAAGAGAAATGGAAATCTTACTGGGTATATGACCGAGCCGTTGTGGCGCCTACGTATCCCATTGGAGCAGGAATCAGGTCAAACGTAGTTCCCCTCTCAAGGATTAACCAAAATAGGAAGTTTTGATAAAGAAAACGACCGAGGCCGACATAGGCCGCTACGTATCTCATTCTTGAGAAATCAGGTCGAACGTAGTTCAAACAAGAAATGTGCAATACATTTTCAAAAGAAAGGTAACAAAACTTCATATGCAAAATTTTGGCCAATGTTGGGCATTCTTCTTCTCGACCTTTGATGATGAATATCTCCAAATGACTCAGTTTAGAAATGTCTTGTACTCACTCTTGAGCATCCAATATGTCATCCATTCAGGTGGTTTCCTCAATATTGATCAAGTTGTTGTTGATCATGTTTTGTATCTTGTGCTTCAGAGTTGAACAATTCTCTGTGTCATGTCCAACGGCTCCTGAATGATAAGCACATTTGTGGTCAGCTCTGTAAAATTTTCCCAAAGGATTGGCTGGTCTTCCATCTCTTGGAGGGTTGAAGGATGAAATTGGATTAGACATATCTTGCATTCTTTGCATTTCGACCCTCATTTCGGCAATCTGTTGCATCAACTGCATAATCAATCCATTTTTATCAGCGGCGGCGGGTTGAGCAACGACAACATCATTCATGTCAATCTCATCATTGTTATCCTCCATCGTTGTCTTTTCTTTTTGCAAATTTGATCGGGGAAGGGATCTTTAGGGGCCTCAGACCTTGTGAAGTACGGATGATCAACCAACTTATCAACACATATCAGTTAAAGGTACCTGATAAGTGAAACAACTTAAAGACAAATTTTTTAGTGCATATTCGGAGTACATAATATCGCACAGAAAGCAGATAAACACATAAGTCGCTTCGTTTGAGGATATTTTAACCCACGAATGAGGACGGAAATATGTTTTGAACAAACAGGAATTTGTTTGTTTAACGCTATCTCGGGAAGGATGAATCACGTTGAGCTATGGTCTTCTTGCAGCTGTTTTTCGATGCCCGTTGGTCTTATCTTCGTATCTTCGAAACACGGAGGGGAATGAAAATTTTCAGCGATAGGAGCCGGGCCGGGAAAGGCTGCCTATGTATCTCACAAGGAGAATTCAGGCCCAACGTAGTTCGGGTTAGGATGAAATATTTTCATTCATTCTTTCGCTGAGGTTACAAGGGAATTGAAAGAAAACATTGAAACTCTTAGAAGATGACAATAATGTTTTGGTGATTTCTCGGCCTATGGATGCATCATTCCTTTCCTTTCAAACAGTCGGAAATAGAGGCTTGTAGACGATTTCCTCCTCATCTTCCTCCTCGGTCAATTCGTTGTCATGGCCATTGTCGTCTGCTCCCTGTTCACAACGAGGTATTTCCTGCCCTTCAAGTTGCCACGGGTCTTCAATTCTTTATCAAGTGACGCGCTTTTGGCCAACAGTACGGCAGTCTCAATATCTATCTTTGCTTCTCTTGACTTTCCTTCGTGTACCTCCAAACGAAGCATGTTCAACCTTTTTCTTAGGCTTTCAGTTTCCATCTCAACCTCTTTCTTTCTTTTTATCTGCGACGCCAGATCTTCATCCAATGTCACGGCTGCGGCTTTGTAGATTGCCGTGGTCATGTCTACTTTGAGTCCTTCCTCCTTATCCTTCTGAATTTCTCGAGTGACTCGCTCGATCTTTCTTCGCAATTCTTCTTCAGTGAGCTCCGTCTGGACGTTCTTGCCTTTGTCCATAGCGGTGATTCACCTTTCCTGAGACGATAGAGCGGTATTTAGGAGATGGGTTTTTGAGTGAGAAACTTGAGACTCGGGAATTTTGGTCGGACATTTGTAATAGTGGCTTCCGTATATTTTGGAATTTCTGGCTAGGAGTGGGTTTACGACATCCTCATTCAAAGCAACATAACACGTAAGCATTTAAACACACATATATATCGCGTCCTAAAACATACATGGGGACCCTTTTGTGCCAAGGGTAGGCCTATCGCATTCGAATGATGTACGTGTGAATTTTAAACCAAATAAACGATTCCCCCCAAGTTGGTTTTCACACATACATTTATTCGAATGTCAAACAATATGATGCGTCGTGAGGTCGAAGACCTTAGACGCGATTTGGCGGTTTTTCTACTAAAATGGACTTAATACGCCTTGGGTATTAAGTCATCCTAGGCTGATTCCTAATTTGGTTTTGGTTTCGCTCTATCTTAGGCTTTCTAGAGTTGTTTTCAAATAGACGGTTACCCGAGTAGGTCTAACATCGGGGTGGAGCTATCGAACAACGCCGGATGACCGCATTCTGACTATTTGTTCGATACTCCCAAATGATTTCTTGGGTATATCTGAGAGAAGTCGCGGTAAGCCGCGTAACTTCCGTTTCCTAATGCAACTATTTGCCGTTTGGCGGAAGTTATGCCATGAAATGCAATATTTAGAAAAATTAGAACAACTTAAGCAAATAAACAGTTATTACAAATAGTCAAATAAAGTTAGTCTTTAGGGTTAGAATCCTCCGTTCCCCAGCGGAGTCGCCATTTCTGTTTTATCGGGAAAAAAAATATTTTCGAAAAAGAGTTTGTTTGTTTTTTTTAAAGATATTTTTTCGACTTTTAGGAGTCGCCACCTAATTTTTTAAGGAAAATTAAGAAAACTTATTTTCAAACAACTTAAACAGAAAAATTGTTTGAAAACTTTTAAGGGTTCGGGATTCCTATTAGCATCTTAGGAAGGTTTCGAAAAAGCACCTAAAACGCTCCGCTAACTACGGTTTTCCGGCGATTAACAATTTGACTTTTTTTGTTTTAATGATTTGCGAATTTAAAGTTGAACTTATTAGAGTTTTACTTAGATAAATTTACAAGTTGGAAATATTTGTCGTTTTAGGATTTAATTTTAGTTTAATAAAACAGGAAAGCGTTTCGACGGGGTTCGGAGTTTTCTAACCCTAACTAACGACATTCAAACACGTAAACAACTAATAAAGAGAGAGAGAGAGAGATTTTTGGGTCCAAATTCGGGTTCTGTTCGCCTTGACCAAATTTTGGACCCACCTGCTTTTGGGTTTTTGACCCATTTTACCTGTCCTAATCTAAACATACAAGCAAAATACGAGAAAGTAAGAAAGGAAAAAAAATGACAAGGGCTTAGGCCCATTACAAATGAAATACAAGAGAATAATAAAAATTCTTCCAATTCGCCTTCCTCGAGCTCCTTCAATCTTCATGGAATTTGGCTCCATACGTCCTCCTTGACGGGTTGACTCGATAAGAATTTCCCGAGCCTTCGTAGCTCTCTCGAGATCCAAGGGGTAAAGAATCTGTGGGGATTCTCATGAGTTCATGCGATCAAGAAAAAAATAAAAGAGACACGAATAAGCTGATAGGACGATATGGCAATAATAATAATAACGACGATTATAACAAGACATGCTTAGCACAGAGAAATAACCAATAATTTTCCCCTAACGTTGATTAATACAGCGACATAGAAGCTAATGACGAAGGCATCTTTAATAGTCCTGCAGATTCATATATACATATTATGATATGAAACTAACCTATGACAAAGAACAACACAAAGCTCGGCACGCACATCACAGAGGGGCTGCAAACCAAGACAGATACTCTTAAGCATATTTCCTTTTTTTTTTAAACAAAAAAAACTGAAAGGAAAATGTGTATGTATCCATGGACAGCAATAAAGTTACCTTAAACTCCAACTATTCTCATGAATTTCTTAGGATACTCATGGATGCTACTATAATTTTGAGAAATGAACCCAACAAACAGCAATGAGGGGATAGAAACAAACAAACAGCAAAAGAAAACTTCACTCGACCTGCTTTGTAAAATCGAAACAACTATTCTTGGCTAAGATTGAGTAAGGAACAAAACAACAGGAGATCACACTTAACTCGATGGCATAAACCTTACACGCAACTAAACAAAACTTCTGAAATAAAAAAGCCATAGTATAGAATTGAACATGAACAAACCAGCCGAGTTATGCACGATAACTAACTTAACAGACACATTCTAATTACGTAACGAAGAGATAAGATACCACAAGATTTGGCTAACACCCAAGAGGATTCAAAGCGACCAAAATGGAGCAGCTAACAACATGTTCAAACTGTAAAGAAAGCTAAACCAACTATGATATTCCCATTCAAACATCTCAACATGCTTGACAAAACGAAACAAAGGACCAACGTATCGATTGAGCAGCATCACATATAACAAGTTAGACTTTCTGCTAGAAAGAAAACGACTGTCACAACTAAAAAAAAAATCGTCGCATAAAGGGACATAGAGAAGAGAAGTTTGAAAGAAGAAAACCAAGACTCTAGACAGACTTCAAGCGAACAGATCAACTTTTTCATCATAGGATGAAATATGCGAGAAAACTGCTATGATACAGAGGAAAAACAAATAAGAGCGAACATATTTCCTTTATCAAATCAATCTAATATGGTTACCCAAACACAGACAAAGAAAGACTTACTGGAAATCTCAACAGACAAACCAAGAAATCCAAAACAACAAAGCAAACCAACCTTACTACATTATAGATTAAACGGACAGCAATGCCAGAACTCTCCCCAAGCAACAACTAACGAAAAAAAATTTCATATCAGTTATTAAACACGTGAATGAAGAAAACGTCTGAAGAGGAAAGAATCTACCTCTTCGGGGGCAGCGACTGAGACGGGACGAGCAGCAATGAGCAACGACCTCCACCGCGAACTTAGTATCACCGGAATGAGAACGCGATACCTCGATTTCTCTTCGCTATTGCTTTACACTCTTGTTTCTTTCTGTTCTTCTACGCAAACAGGAAAGAAACCAAAATGTTTTTCGAAAAACTCTCCTTCTATTCTCACGCGACAAACAGGAAAGCCAGAACTTTTCTTCAAAAATATTTTTTTTTACAACCCCGAAATTTCTAACTATGAAAAATCTAACCCCCAGAACAGACAGAACAACCAAAATTTTTCAACAAAAATTCCAACCCCTTTTCTGGAGGAGAAAAGGGGTTTAAATAGAAGGAGAAAATTAGGGTTTCGTTATGAGGGCGGGGTTGTGCCAATTTTGGCCCATATCCGAATTTTGAAATTCAAAATCTTCTCCAAACTGCTGAAGAATCGCACGGAAAATGGAGGTGGAGGGTCGAAATGAAACGATCGTCCTTGCGAGGCGACGTGGCGTAATCTTGTGCTGCAAGGACGAAACGCGTCTGACAAAGCTGAAAGCTTGCCCTGCTGCGAGGCGTACGAGCTGCAGAGGAAAATGACTCCAAAGAGCCGTTGCGCAGCCCGCGTGGGAGAGAGGATGAGGGAAAGGGAGAGAGCGTGGGGAGAGACGCGGCTGCTTTTCGTTTTTTCTGAAAATTGTCGCGTCTGGGGGGGTTTGGTCTGTTTCTGGGTTTCTGTTTTGGGAGGGAGGGCCGCGTCTGGGGGAGGAAGGAAAGGGTGGGGAGGTCGGGTCAAAAAGGGAAAGGGAATTGGGTCGGAGCGGGTCAAGGGGTTGGGTTAAATTTAAGGGAGTTGGGCCTGGGGATTGTTTGGGAATTAAAAGGGAAAGGTTTGAAGTGGGCTGGAGGGAGAAAACAAGTGGGCTGGGATAGTTGGAAAAGGCCCAAGCTGGTTTCTTAATAAAAATTGGCTAATCTTTAAATAGAGATGAATTCGTATTAATTAATTAACGAGCTTCTTTATTTAGTAAAATAATTATTATAATCGTAAAAAGTGATTAAAGTATAATTATAATTTAGATTAAACTAGTCTAATAAAATACTTAGGTGTACTTTTTAGAGGGTGTTTGAATAATCATAAAATATACAAACTATATACATAATTATGTAATATATATATATACTATCTAAAGTTATGATAAGTAGCATAAAATCCATGTATTATATATATATATATATATATATAT
>NC_028644.1:58831218-58832222 GCF_001406875.1 Solanum pennellii | reverse complement strand
ACAAGAACCAAACCAACTCTTTCAGCTAGGATTGTATTGCGTAATTAATTATTAAAAACTAATTAAAATGCTTAGAATTATATGGCAGAAACTTACCTTAATGTTGGAGGTATAAGGGTGCCTTGATATAATTTGGGTGGCGTAAGATTCGATTACAAGACCTTTGTCGGCTCTAATATCAAGTTGAAGTGTGTGATCATCTCATCTAAAAGTTTTAACTATTAGAGAGAGCACACTTTAATTAGTAAATGATATTTTTAACAAGAACCACCAGAATTGGATCCTTAGATGTGTTATTCAATTCCTTGGAATTGTACTTCACGAGACGGGTTTTATTTCTGTTAGAATTCTTGGAGGTTATACTACACTCTAGATCATGTCGTTATAAAAAGGTAATATATATTCCTTAAAGATGCATCTCGAGTATCTCATAAATTCTTGGATATTTACAAAAAGATCGTGAAAATATCAAATGTTCTCTTGCAAATTCTTACTACTTCTAATGGAGCTTGCAATGAGAGAAGACATGTTGGATTCTTCAAGGAGACTGAAATCAATCTTTTGACAATCGAGTTGAATGTTTGTAACTTAATTATGAACACGATCATTTTTAGATCTATGAAGTTAGGCTTATGTAAATTGTATATAATAGTAGAGATCAAACGTGCAACGCACGTTTCCAAGACTAGTGTATATATAAATGTGTAGACAATATTTGAATGAAACAAGTAAACAAGTGCATGTAATTAGCAGCAGCTCTTTCATCTATCCTCAGAATGTTCAATATATTTTCCATCTTTCTAGATGTAACGACCTGTTTAGTCGTTTTGAGCAGCAGATTTTATTTCTGGAAAAGCTGTGTGAGTCGACGGAACCCACGACGGACCGTCATGGGCACGACGGGCCGTCGAGGGAATCTCGTTGCAAAACACTTAGACTTCTGAAATTGGGGTACTGAAATCGACTCTCTGAACTTGGCGACGGACCTGCAGGACGAACCGTCG
>NC_028644.1:58820004-58828501 GCF_001406875.1 Solanum pennellii | reverse complement strand
TCATAGATGTTCTTGTGGTGATGACTTCCAGATTTTGGGGAATAAAAAATGATTGATAAATTTTAGAAGTTATTTAATTGATTTCGTTAATGAGTTTTAAGTCTTCCGCATCGTATTTTGTTCATTATGGTTAAAATGTTGGGGTTTAGATTGGTTGGTTCGCTCACATAGGAGGGTAAGTGTGGGTGCCAGTCGCGGCTCGGTTTTGGGTCGTGACACTAGATTTAGTATTAATAACCTATAACTAATATATACTGCTTCTTAGAATGTATTTTTTCACTCTAATCATATTGAGTAAGTGGGGAGGACATAGTAAGTGTAAAGAGTTTGTGGAATTTATTTTTCATTACTTCCACTAAAAAGTCATTTTTCTTATTTTAAAATATTTTTTAGAGATACAGTAATCCAAATATGTCAAATTTCTTCTAATAATTCTTTCATTTTTCATAAAAAGTTTACTTTTCTACAATTCAATATTTTTTAAAAAATAATAAATTATAACGTATTATAATTTAAAATGAGGCCCCTTAAATTTGGAGGCCTAAGGCGCTTGTCTTTTTTTTTTTTAGCACTGTCGAGCCACCCCTGGACATGTCTCATTTTCTAGTACAATTGTAATACTAATCCAAGATTCCTATCAACTGTCAAACCGTGTGTTAGTAACAAGTGAATGAATTAATGGGACTGTAGTTCAATAAGACTGTAGATCATATAAAAAATGTAAATTAAAACTTAAACGGGGCAGGGCGGTACAAGTAACAATATTGAAAAAAATTTAAATGGGACGGGGTAGGGGGTTTAAATCTTAGCGGGTTGAGGTTTGCCCCGCCCTCACCCACCCCAACCCAAACTATTGCCATTCCTAATTGTAAAAAGTTTAATTACAAAATTTGTAAACAACGTATACATGAAAATTTATTTGAAAACTCTAAATGACTCTACATTACAAATTTTATTGAGTAACTTGCGTGTAAAAGCACAACAAAGAAAGTATACATGTAAATTTATTAGAAACTGAAGATGGATTTAGATCATAAATTTTATTGAGTCACTGTTGCATAAAAAACATACTTGATAATCATGACCATTTCAAGTCATAGTTCCAAGGAGTTTAGTTATGCATCTTGTTATGGGAGCATATACAATTTTGAGAGCCAAACTCATCTGCTAGACAAGGAGGCTGAGTTTTTCCATCCTGAAACCACCTCTTCCTCTCTTGCATTAGATCTTTGAAGAAACCATCTATAGTTTCTCTTGTAATACCTGGCATAACCACAACATGTGCCATGCCTCTTAAGCAACACAAGTTCCAACGACCAACGAATTTATGGTCACAAGGTCGTTCAAAAACAACAGTAATACTAAACTCATTCAGCATAACACTAATTCCTGCTTCAAGAAGTCGATCTTTCAAATACCGAGCATTTTCAATGCATGTTATGGAATCTTGTTGCAATCTAGCATGTCCTTTCTTGCTTAAACAGTACCATAAGAATATTGGTGTAAATCCATTTCGACTACCAGAAATTGTAGCATCTGTGGAATTAATATACTCAATTTTTGAGTGGGTACTAACATAAGTTTTCCTTGTTATCTGAATGCCACAAGGCATTGGACATCCCAAGAATTTGTGCCCTGAAATCGAAATACTACCAATTGGCTTCTTGAAGGTAATTTTTTTTGCCTATTGTCAAATACCATAAAAAGAAACTATGTCATTGTAACTTTGATCAAAAAACGTTGAAGGAAAATTGAATAAAAATAAGCTTACATGTTTGATAAAGGGGAGAATTAGCCCACATAATGCTGCATCGCAATGGATATAATAATTGTCATTTGAATAACCACAATTTTCAAGTGTTTGTATGACGAAATCGAGGTCATCAATCGCTCCTTTGAAGGTTGTTCCTATAAACACATATATACTAATTTACCAAAAGTGATGTTATAAGATGTAAGAATATATGTATGTATTTTTACCAATATTGATATTGATGATAGCTGGTTTGTTCTTGTTGACAAGTAACTTTGATTGTAAATCTTCATAATCAATTTCCCCATTAACTAAAGTGTTGATAGTTTGTAGCTCCATTCGATACAATCTTGCTGCTTTGAAAATCGAGTAATGTGAATCTTTTGATGCATATAATAGCTCCATTCACCTTGGAAGCTTATCACCTTGGAAACACTTATACATGAATCCAATTAATTGTTGGATAACTCGAATGGATCATCCACATAAAACAATGGATTTATACCACTCTCCTTGGATGTCTATAGATAATGTGTCTCGTTAAAACATTACTAGAAAAAACCCAGTGGAAAAAAATTCTAGTGAAGGAAAAGAGTACACATCTTTTGATACGCATTATTTGTTGTCTCATTAAAAACCTTGCCAGGAAAATCCAGTGGGATAAAACCTCGGTCAAGGAAAAAAGAGTGCAACACGTATTATACTCCCCCTGATTAAAACATCACTTAATTTCTTGTGTTGATGTATCCAATCTTCGTACATTGTGGTTGGTATATTCTTTTTCAAAGAAAATCCACACATTTCCTGAATATGGTGTCATTTATCTCAACCAGACGCACTCTCGACTTGCTTCATGAAGGGATTCTATTTCTGCATAACAACATTTGCTTCATTGATCGCTAGGATATTTTTTTATTGTGCCTCCATATGCAAACAAATAGCGTGTTTGAGATTGTGCTTTATGCGGATCAGATAAATATTTTGCATCTGCGTAACCAATCAGCTCTGACTTGAATTCTTCGGAAAGATATGCAAGTATATACATAACACCATTTCAATGTCCTTTTGTTGGGGAGGAACTGAATCTTGCCAGTAAATTAACTGCAAAACAGATATCTGATCGAGTATTGTTAGCAAGATGCATTAGTATCCTGATTGCACTAAGATATGGAGTTTCATCACCAAGAAGCTCTTCATCCTTCTCTTAAGATCAAAATGAATCATCATTTATTTCAATCGATCTCATAATCATTGGGGTAATGAATGTGATTCATTCATATAAAGTTGCATCAAAACTTTTCTGTGTATGTTGATTGATGGACAAATATTTCATTCGTCAAATTTTCAATCTTAGGTCAAGAAATTTTTTTTTTCTTTCCAGAATCTTTTCATTTTAGATTCCCTTCTCAAAATACTCAATAGCTTTTAAAAGCTTCTTAAGAGTGTTAGTAATTTCTAGTCATCTACATACACAATTTATAACAAATTCAGATCCTGAACTTTTCATAAAATTCAAGGACAATTATGGTCATTCTGTTTGTACTCTTTTCTTCTTTGATTATTTCAACCCATATAAGGATTTTTGAAGTTTTATAGAAAAAGTTTCCTTCAAACTTTTATATGCTTCAAACACCTCAATTACTTTAAGAATTTTCATATAACCTTCATTATTGTCTAGCTAGACATGATAATTATTCATTACATGCATTCAAGTGTTTCATATATTGCCAGATCAAAACAAACCTCATTGCACCCACCATAGGAGAAAACATCTCCAATAATGTCAGGAATTTAGCGACAAACCTTTATGCCCCAAGGCACAAGTTGTACTTGATATTACGATTATACCATGGCATAATAATTTATTGTGCCCCACTGACATTATACCTTGATTTATGGACTATCAGTCCAAAACATCACTTTTCTAAGTGAAACAATAAACTTGAATTATGCATTTTACTTGGCCTACCATTTATCTTTTCACACTTTATGACAGATTTGAATTCAAGATCCTCGTTACAATTTATATCATTGAGCGCTACCTCATATTAAAGATACCTTCGATGGTTATTTGATATCGATTCCAATATGACATAAATTATCGAGATCTCTTCATTTTACCTGAATCTTTTTCAAGGTTTTATGAAGTGTTATGTCGTGGTGCTCTCTTATAGCACTTGCCTCATTATCATGATCATATTGATCATTTGCTCCTCTCTTTCTTCAAGGAATTTTATATTTGGAATCGATTGGTCTATTACGCTTCCAGCGTATCATAGACTCCGTCCTTCAAGAACTTCACATTGGAGCATTTGCAGCTGAATTATATCATAGGGTCAGTATATTCATCTTACAATTGATTTGCAACATTATGCAAATGAATTATCACTTAAACTTTAAGTTCACATATTTATTTAACGAAGACATAGATAATTCATAATTAACCTCATAAATAATTTTCAGCTGTCAATCATCTCTCCACCTAATGTTAGGAAATCTAACATTCATCCCAACCTTATTTGAGAATTCATCCTTGTGCGTGGTGTAACAATTAAAATCATAACCGCACATGCAACATTTTAGATGAAAATTATTTGGTTCCTGACCCTGAACCAATTTTAATGGGGAAACCTTGTTGGCTTGATGCATATATGTGTTGCTACATGTTAAATAAAATTATCTCATACCAAATCTTATTGGGGAGTTTTGTTCTCATAACCATGATTTAGCTATAATTGGAGGCATACAATTTCTGCTAAATCAACCAGCATTATCAATATAATTTCATAATTTGGAACTGTGCTCTTAATTTAACAATTCGATCAAACAACCTTACAAACACCAATTTGTAAGTTGACAACAAAACACATGTGACCATCGCATAGATGCATCGATCATATGGTTGCAAATGATCCACATGGCAGGTGACGGGCTCATCGCCTTTTTATATGTTCCAAAGATTTAGGGATTATAATCTCAACCTTAGCTGATACAATGAAAACAAGCAACACAAGAGAATTCTTGAAGAATCTATTATTTCTTCATCATATAATCCACATGAATTCTCAATTACATTTGCATCACATTTAAACTAGAATGGTCAACCGGTCATGCCAACTGATCTTTATTTTAGTACACTTATAGTTTACTTTTGCATGTGAATTCATCAGCATGTCCATGTTTGTATACAAAAAATAAGAGGAACAATGGGTAACCTATTACATAAATATTTTGTAACCCGCTTCGGTTGTAGTAATCTAAAGATAACAATTTCATAATTTACAGTCTTAATATTTCTTTTCAATTCATCTAAAACTTAAAAAGTTTCTTTTAAAACTTATTACAACCCCAATATTATTCCTCTGACAATAACTTGTTAGAGCTTGCAATTAATTTTGTGTACTATCACATATTCCATAACACCATCCATATGGTGAACATCCCCTCAAGGAGAAATTATATCATTATTGTCATGGTTAAAATTATTATGAGCAAGACATGTTTCTAGCTTTACTTTGTTATACCATAGGTACACAACCAATGACAAATTTGTATTGCTATAGTATATTTGATTATGGCCACAACTTTTATAGGCAAGAATTACTTCTTTCTTTTTGCCCTTTCGTAGTTCATAACAAACATACCATAATGTTTATGACGTATAAACACACACGACCATTGACCCTTCGTATCAAACAAAATTTATTTATTTCTCCCAAACCTCCCGTTTAGAGGTGAGTTTGACATATATCCAACCATACATGAATATATTCTTATTCATATTTTTCCTTCATATTTTTCCATATTCACTTTCAAGAATAGACAAACATTCACATGCTTATTAAAGTCACAATCTCTTCATGAGTTGACTATAACCATATATATATGTCATACCTTTATATTTGACATATTTACATGATCTACCTCAAAATCACTTTGAAAGATAAAGTGCACTACCACTTTATATTCTTTTATTTTGATGGAGAATTTATAAAACTTATCAAAATAAGGTCGCATGACAATCGCGTGTCCAATGACCTTTCATACCGTTTTGATGATAAAATTATTTTTCATAGTTTGAAGGACTATTTGAAGAACTCATATTATTCTTCCTTTTTATAATTACCACAATGATGACTATTATGATTTGTCCCTTCACGCCCCTGTTCATATATTTTATCACATGTTGTCATTCAGACTTATTATTCACTGCTACCACATCCATATGATAGAATGGAGCAATTGGGCTGATTTCAAACTTATCATATTCGATTTAGGGAATGGAGCAAATTTAATTAGACGAATATCATTTCATCAAAAATATATTGTTTTTCCTTAGTCATCATTTGGTGCCACTACTAGAAAAAAAGCTTATGGCAATGGGTCCAAAACCGTTGTAATAAGTGCCCAAACCGTCGGCAATAGGCCTAAGACAACGATTCTTGAACCGCTACATCAGCTCGCGTAGCAATAGAACTATAGGAACGATTTTTTGCGACGGTTATGTTACCATTGCAATAAATAGACCTATTGCAACATTTTTCCATTCGTTGTTATAGTCTATTCTATTGCAACGTTTATGTTGTCTTACGAAACGGTTGAAAATTGTTTCAAATATTGTCTATTGCAACGGTTGTGTAAGCTACTGCAACACATTTTTGTGATTTTAAAGTAATTATTGTTAGCTATAACAACGGTTATTAGAAGATGTTGCAACGATTCTTAGGTTCTACTACAATAATTGGGTGGTCTAACACAATATTATTTCTTCAAAAAACAAAATATAATATATTAAAATTTATATAAATTACAAAAGAAAACATCTTATAAACTGATAAAGTAGTTAATCTAACACCTTTACAATCCCATCCATCACCCACAATACATTTTACAACTAAGTAACACTGGTTCCAAGGTATAGTGTCTATTTACAAAATGGTGATTTAGAAAAAAAAATTGGATGTTTGATTTTTTTTTTAATAGGTCTGTAACTCTTCAATTTTATCCATACTTATGCACAGGATCTTCATATTCTTCCCTCCAAAGAAATAAAAATTATTGAAGCATCATCATGATATCAACGTCGATTCTCTTATGGTATTTAAAGCAACTCATGAAACCGCATACCTAAAATAAAACATAATTAAAGATTTCAGATTGGATTCACCTGAAAACTACATCTTTTTCCACCTTAGAAACCAATTCAAGCATTTTGCACAAGTAAAAGTTACTTACCAACTTATTTTGCAGCGCGAAACCATACTGTCTTGATGAGATGTTGTGCTGGATCTGTTTCTGGTGACCATGAGATTAAATGTTCGACTTCTAATACACCTTCTTCGTTTGTGAAGTACTAATAGAGCCCATCGGATGACAGTATCAAAAATCTGTCTCTTCTCCCTAACCTGTGATGATAGAGCAATGGAACACAACTGATGTAGGGGGATGTTCCAATATAGTCGATTATGAACATCTCAAGAAATGCATTGTTCCATTTAAGCTACAGGAGATCGAAGAAATGAAAGTTATTTATCCATTCGAGCATTTTTAAGTAGAGAAAAGAAAGACAAGGTATCAAAAACATAACATATAGTTATTGATTGAGAAATTTCATGCCTCATTTAGCCATCGCTTTAACAGGAAAATAGTGTTTTACAAACTATAAGCCGGTTGAAAATAATGCGGCTAGTCTTTCGTACATTTTAGGTTCTTGAAATCAGCACCAAAAGCCCTAGTAACCTTCAATGAACCTTTAATGTGGTCATTCATCAGGGCACATGGATGATCACTTTTTATTCTTTGAACTTCCTGTAACAACAAGAACACAACAAATCAAGTTAACCGATCGAATTAAAAAAGATCTTTATTAGCCTAAAGATATCAAAAATCAGAACTTAGATTGCAATACCTCTTACACACAGGTGCTATGATCTGTAATAAGCTTGAAAGTAGCTAATTTAGGTAAACAAACCGACTCATCGCCATCGAAAAGTTCAAGATCTTTTAACGTTTCTTCGTTAATCATTTTCAAATCTTCACTCACAGATTAGGCTCTTTCTTTTGAGCTACCACGACTCCACTATCGCCTACATTCATCACATAAACATCTTCTCCTTTCATTGACATAATTAGAACAGAAGAACCCATTAAAGCAAATTCAGGATTCTCCATATTCATCCTACTAGCTAGTTCCAAATATGCCTCCTCTGTTTTCTTCAATGCTTGAGAAAGAGCTTTTAATACATCAGCATGATTAACTGATCCTGATCCATTTGAACCATTTCTAAAGATCCACGAAAGAGGACTCCATGATAAAAAAAAAAATTCAGCAATGTATATATATCCAAGAGCATTTTCTGTAGGGGGAGGCACAAAACAACACAAGTAGGATACAACACCTACAAGGATCGACTTCAAGACAATCAACCAAATATACTTCACCAATTTACCAAAAGAAATTCACCACTATGTTAACCAAGCTCAAATCAGCAACACATCAATTGAATCACAAGCAAATATGAATTATAAATACGCAAGTGACACACAAGATTTATACGTGGAAAACCCCTTCGGTATGAAGGATAAAAACCACGGGACTTGAAGGAGTCCACCCTTCTTCTTCTCTTATTATGCAAATTGAGGGTAAAAACACCCAACTCAGTCTACAAGGATGTCACAGCCCACCAACAACAACATACATAAGAGCCAACACAAAAGAGAAGAGAAATTGGGAAATATCACCAA